>NC_056527.1:162859624-163016832 GCF_019175285.1 Sceloporus undulatus | reverse complement strand
CATCATCATCATCATCATCATCATCATCATCATCATCATCATCATCATCATCCCCTGTTCTTTAGAAATGCTCTCAGAGTGGAAGATATGTCTTCCCCACACAGCTTCAAGTGCCCTTCTCCTAAAGGCTACTGGTTCCACTTGTCTTCCTTGTACACCAATCCTTTGATTTAAGCTCCCCCACCACCCCTTTTTTTTCCTCACTGCCCCCTTGGAACCATCCACTATCTCCAGTGGGGCATACTACCCACTTTGGTAATCAATGCCTTAGTGAATACCAAGGGACCATTGTAATATCTTTTACCGTCTTGACAACACTCTGGTATTGCTTGGCCACATGTTCCATTTTTCATCTGTGAAATGTTGGAGTGTATACTTATATAGTACTGGAAGGTCTGAAGAATGTGTGCTATTTCTTTAGGTATTCAGAGGTCCCTCACCTTATACATCAGTCTCAGTCACCCTTGAGAGAGCAGGTCTCTTCCAATCAGCCATCCAAAGTTTCTCCTATTGGATGTGACTTTCATTTGCCTTTGAAAGAACCTGCCTCTCCCAATTCATCCTCTTAGCAATTATCCCTTTCACATTGATTTTCAGGCTTTCTCAAAATTCACCTTTTAAAAACTGTTGCTGATGTGGATTTGTTCATCTTCATGATGGCATTTAGATGGCATTCTTATGTGTATGCACAGCTAAAATAAAAATTAGAATTCAATCATCTGTATGAATGAAAAAATAATTAAGTTGCCCCTAGGCAACTTAAAACTCCTGAAGTAGATTAGCGGTGCAACATCTATCCTATGTTACATCAGACCTTACCAAAAAGAAACTTTTAAATTCATTGAAAATCTGTCCAGCCACACATACATACATACATACATATATATATATCAGTGTGCCCCAGGTTTTCCCCAAGTGAATTTTCTGTATGAAAGTGTATCCCACACATCCCCTCTAAACTTAATGAATTAATTAAATTTCCTGGTATTTTTGTCAGACACAGTAAAAAAACAGGCTGACTGACAACACAATACGTTGTCTGTTTGTCCTTCTCTCCCGAAGCTTCCCTCTGCTGTGCAGGAAGGAGAGAGGTTAAGCCCACAGCACACATGCATCATCAACACTGTTGCGCACTTTCAGAAAACAAGCGCTAAACTGTTTTGATTATTTTATTCAGGAAACCTGCATCCTTCCTTTCCAACATTAAATCACATCTTAGGCAGCTAATAAAATATAAAAATCCCATAATAACACAAAATGTGTCAAGGCATAAAAGCTATGTTTAATTAAAAAGGCCAACCAAGCAATATTGTATTTTCAAGTTGCGTATGTGTGTGTAGGGTGTGTGTGTGTGTGTGAGATAAACCTCTATGAGAGAGAATTCCACAAATACGGTGCAACCACAGAAAAGGCCCCTTTATTCTAGCATCATCCTGCTCTAGGATTCACTGGAAGGGCACTACATATGAACACATGGATCACTTGAATAGTGTCTAGCTAGATATAGACTATGTGTGCATTTAATCATAAGTAACTGAGGAGGAGTCCATTCCACATTGATGCTAATTTTCTTTTAACCATAGAGAAGTTGTTTAAGAAAACTGAGCGGGGAGAAGGTTTAACCTTCCCTTATCCCTATGAAATCAGCCCAATCCTGACCCACATGCCTTTTTTCTCCCTCTTTCTGCTTGGGCCTTCAGAGTCCTGTGGTCCATCTGGTGTTGACATGGAAATGAGAGATGTGCGATAAGAATTAAATGTCACCTTTGATGGATGTCACACAGAATACTACTAACCTAGTATGGCACAAGGCACTGAGCGAGGAATAGAGAGTCCCTGCTGTTGCCAGAACATAGTAATTTTATTCCCCTCACTGCCCTGCTTACATCTATGACTCATTCTTCTAATGGTGAGTAACAGCTTTCACTGGCAGGCTCCAGAATTCTAGAGCAGAAGTGAATGGAGCTCATAAACACACCCCAGATGCCTCCACTGCAGATTTTGATTCTGCAAAGTGTCCAGTAGCTGATGTCAGTATTATTTCGAAACATTTGGCAGCCAATGCTCGGTGGCTTGCATTTCGGTGACCAGTAACATTGTGGTTCAACATAACCTTTCTGCAGCTTTGCACGATATGAAAATTCAGATTTTTAAAATTGTTTTATTGTATTATTATTGCTGCTTCTGGCCACAGAGGTTTTCAGAAGTGACAATTCCATCAGGCTGAGGCAGAGACATTCATGATATTTTTACACCATCCTTCTTCCAAGATTTGTTGTTGTTGTTAACTGCCCTCAAGTCAACTTTGATTTATGGTGACCCTGTGCATGAGGCATCTTCAAGTCCCTCATCTGCCAGGCCCAGGCCTGTGTCTTCCCTGATAAAATCTAACCATCTGACATGTGGTCTTTCTCTCTTTCTACTTCTTTCCACTATTCCTAGCATCATTTCATTTATTTTCTAATGAGTCATTTTTCCTCATGATGTGGCCAAAGTACAGCCTCAATTTAGTCATCTTGGCTCCCAGAATGGGTTGTGGCATGATCTGTTCTAGAACCAGTTTATTTGTCTTCTTGGCCATCCAAAGTATCCTCAACCCTCATCTTCAGCACCACATCTCAAATGAGTTGATTTCCGAGTTATATCTTCCCAAGGTACTATGAATGAACTGGTATATGACTGTAATAAAATATTTACTTACTTACTGTCTGAATTTCTCTTTACCACCATTTTATCCTCCACATGGAGTATGTTATGCCAAAAGATTAGCAACCAGCTTTAGAAGAGATTGACCAATTTCTCCAATCTGGGCACTGACTGCTCCTTCTACTCCCCTCTAGCTTTATTTTTTAATGTTAGGAAGGTCTAATGGACATGTTGGTGGCTGTCATCTCTCCAAGAATCTTGTCCACATCCTCAAGCTGTACAAACTGAAAAATATCCATTTATCCCTGGACAAGTACAGACTGAAGTTGCATCTACTGATTTATATTAATTATAGCATCCAAGTCAGAGCAAATCCAAGTGATTTTATCTGCAAAATACTGGTGAAGTTGCTCACATTGGGCTATTGAGTGGTTTGGATTTTCCTCTTGTGGGCTATCAAACAAAAAACCTTTGACTTTTGAAAACAGCTCTGCTGGCTGGCTCTTTGTAGATGCTACCTTAGCAGAGATTTTTTTTCCTGCCCACATTGCTGGAGAGTAGACCTTCAGAGAGGCTCAATTGATCCTAGTCCAGGTTTTCTGTGAACATCGCTCTAGTTATCTTCTCACTTGTCTCATTACCACTAGTTCCCTGGAAAACCATGGGCTGATTTGGCTCCACTCCACTCCACTCAGGAGAGATTGTATCTGCCAACCTGGCCATTTCTCTATTCCAGAGGTCACCCAGAGCTTTGACAGAATCACCTCCTGATGCAACAGAAAACTCCCCAAGAGCCCTCAGGAAACCATCCAGATCCATAAGTGTCCTGAGTCAAACCGCTCTCATCCCTGCAGAGGTTCTGATTTGTAGAAAGACCAAACTTAACCAGGTAGTGTCCATCAATACAGATGTATGGACAGATTCACCGCTCCCAAACCCATCACCACTCCATTGACCAGAGAAAACAAGGTGCAGAGTGTAACTTGCAGTGTGAATGGGGCCAGAAGTGGGACAGACTGATGGTTTTCATAGAATCCTTAGCACACAAACAGTGCTAAATCACACACACAGTTGGAGTTCTGTGATTTCTCCCAAACTGGAAAGTCCATTTTCCTTAACATGAGCTGGATCTGGGTGTTCAACTTAAACCTTACCCTTTGGCTGCCTCTCCTGTAAAAGCCATGGCATTTTGGGTCAGTGAGCGGGCAACCTCCTTCGTTTCTCATATAGGGATATCCGAATCAAATCTCATTAACCAATGCAATTAATGTGATGTTGGCCTCCTTCTCTTCCTCTTCACATTGTGGACAGAGACATACATTTTAAAAAAACCTATTTATTGAACAGCATGTGCACCCTGGCTTATCACTGCAGACAGGAAATTACAGCTCAGAGCTGTACGTTTCCCTTATAATAACTTTGGCAATAAAGGGTCTTGTCAAACGAGGCCAAGCCAGAGCGATAATGAAGCTCCTGAAAGGCCTGTAATTGCAATTTATTCTTCCAAGGTTAAGCCAGTTAAAGGTGCGAGGGGAGGGGGATCATGTGGAAAGCCATTCTCAGAAGGTTGAGCAGGGAAGCTATTTTAGGCAGATGGTTCCTCCCACCTCCAAGGCTTCTAAGGGCTTGAGGAAAGTGGAGGTGAGACAGGCTGTCTGGAGTCCAGAACAGGACTGCTGTCATTTTGGAGGGTGCAATGGGTTGTATTTTTGGAAGACTAGACAGGAATACAATTTTGGGACTCCCAATTCATCCTTTGCCATTGTTATGAAATGCATAGTGCTTTGTCTCTCTCTTTCTCTCCTCCTCCTATGGACAGTGTCCAGAGTGTGCATGTCCAGAAGCTGCTAAGAGGCCTACATATGTTAGTTTAGCAGGACTCTTGCTCTTTGTCTGGGCTTCTCATTATCGGTTGAGATATAAACATCTTTGCAACTGGCACCTAGTTGTGCCTGCTTTCCTACTGGTGTGTGTGTGTGTACCCTTAAAAAATATTTTTTCCTTTCAACCATTCAGTTACAGGGTGAGACAAAATCTCCCTCTCTTAACATTTGAATAGGGATGTACATCTTTGCTAATTTCATTCTCAAATGAGAGATTTAGGATACTACACTTGGGCAGTAAAAAATTAAATGCACAGATATAGGATGCACCTGGCTTGGCAATAGTACATGAGAAAAGGATCTAGGAGTCTTAGTGGACCAGAGACTGAACATGAGTCAGCAATGTGATATGGCAGTGAAGAAAGCGAAGATGTGTGGCCAAACAACAACAGAGTGTGGTCAAGATGACAGAAGTTATTGATGAGGAAGAATAGGCAAACTAGGAGAAATTGCAGCAGGTTACTTTTGCTTGAGCCTACTGGGAAGGATGAGATTTTCACCCTCTTCTCCTCTCCTCACTGCTGAGTTAACTGAATGCAAAGTGGAGGAAGGAGAGAGAAATTGGGACATTTTTTTAAAGCACCTGAAACAGTGGGAAGCCAGAAGATTAATATGTATTGTCCCTACCAAATCAGGGAGGGCATGAGACTGCTCTCAAAATGTCCTTCTGTTCAAGGAAATGAGGAAGCATAAAACAAGCACATTGTGTTTCCCACCATCCATTCCCCAGTCTCCCACACCCCCAAATTGCCATCTTCTCCTGGAGAACAATGTCAAGCCAAGGACAAGCAGTGGAGATATTCTGCTGAGATTGACAAAGACTGCAAAAGCTAAATGAGAGGTAAATGTCCCACGAGCTCCCATGCACTATCTCTGTGAGTTAACAATTCCGCCTTCATCATAATCACTTCTCAAGGAGACAAAATGAGACGCGTCCAGGCTGGGGCTGAGAAATGAGACATTTTGGAGTCACATCAGGAACGTGCTGGCATCATTGGAGCCCTCTGCTTGCCAGGTTGATCCCCAGGCAAGGACAAAGCATTGTGATTCTGCATTAGGCCTCATGGGGACTTTACCTGGAATGACTGATCCACATTCATAAACATGATCCTACTAATTGGCTGCCAGAGCAGCCGCTCTCATTTTCCGTCCTTCCCTCCCATCATGCCGGCCAGTGCTGGGACATCAGCCACATTCATCTCCCTCCTCATTCCAAATGCTGAGATGTCTTTGTTTCAATTCTGACAGATTAGAGGAGAATGGAAGAAGATTGGTGATAGGGAGAGGAAAACCTCAGTGGCTGGCTGTCGGGTACGGAGCAGAAACAGGAAAGGATGAAAAGGCATAATGATGACAATTTAATCTGTAAAGTCTGTGCCTTATAGTGACTATGGCAAGTTGGCACTGTCTGTTGCAGTATACCAGAGATGGTGGGGGGAACATGACCTCTTACAGAAAGTGCAAATAGGTGGCAGCAAGCAGAGAGTTACCTGCCACTTGGTCCACCCTTTATTCCCTAAACCAATGGGTTGCCTTTAAGTGCCAGGAGGGCAATTGTCTCTTCTTCAGTGCTGAAAAGAAATCTAACCGCAAAGCCCAGTTGGCTTTTCTACTGTCTGTGATATATTTGTTGTTTTTCATAGCTGTGTTTTTAAACGTGTTTTAATTTTATGGATAGTTAAATTATATGCATAATTATTGTATTTGGTATAAATTTTAAGCTATATTTCTTTTACTTGTTGTAATTTGCCTTGAGTCCCAGACTGAGGTAAAGACAGGATGAGGATGAGGATGATGATGATGATCAGCTTACTTAGTTACATAACCTTCTGTGCATAATGTATAACAGGGTGGTTTTATGGAGCAGGTGGGTTTTTAGTCTCTTTTTAACGTGAGTATATTTTATGTGATTTTATGTGATACTTTAATTTTATGTGATTTTATAGGTAACTTTTCCAAGCTCTGCTCAGAATTACTACCCGAGCTGGTATACCTCTTTTGTACAATGCTCACTGTTGTTACTGATCATTACACCCCTCTTGAATATTGCTTGAACACTGCAATATTTGTGTCCGCCTTTCTAGGCACACTGATTATCTATTCTCTTAGGACAAAGATGGAATAGAAGGCATACTTATTAAATGTACAGATGACACCTAATGGGAATTCAGGACAGTGAGCATGGACAGAATCAGAATTCAAAATAACTTTGACAGATTGGAGAGCTAGGCCAAAACTAACAAACTGAATTTCAACTGGGATACACTCTCTCAGCTTCAGAGGATGGCAATGGCAAACCCCCTCCGAAGAAGCATGCCAAGAAAAGCCCATGATAAGTTCACCTTAGGATCTCCCTAAACCAAAAATGATTTGAAGGCACACAACAACAGCAAGTGTGTAAGGTACTACATTTAGGCAGGAAAAATGAAATCCCCAAATATAGGATGGATGACCCCTGGCTTGAAAGCAGTACATGTGAAAAGGATCTCAGCATCTTAGTTTTGTCTGTGCACACATGCCTTCAAGTCGCCTGTCAATGTATGGCAGCCCCATGAATTTCATAGAGTTTTCTTAAGCAAGTCATGACATGAACTGAGCTGCAGGATCAGACCTATAAATTGATTTTTATAGGTCTGATCCTGATAAAATGTGATCACTTTTTGCATAACTGAAGTCCAAGTTTTGGATACAGACAGATGGCTTGGCAGCTGCTTTTCTGCTTTGATGCAAATTAATAAATAAATCAGGGCCCTTCTGAGAAATAAAACTGGGCAAGAATTTTATGTGCTATCAGGTGCTCTTAATAATAAAATACTGCGAGGAATCTGGACTTAAAATGGAGGCTAGGGAAAGAAAAGAAGAAAAGCAAGAAAGAAAAAGGAATGTTTTAGGGGGAGGGGAAGGAGGAATAAATAGCATGAAAGGGTTCCCTTTTAAAACAATTTGGGGCAATTACTCTTCTCTTTGCCTGTGAAGAAGCAAGTGGGTGGTAAAGCAAGTCAGTAGGGGGCAAAGGAAAAACCCACCCAGGGTTCTTTTCTCTTTGAAATTATAGACCCATGCTCAGGAAAAGAGGGCAAGTTAATACCACACTCTTACGACTGCAGGCAGGAGGAATGTGTAAGAACAGCGGTTCTTAACCTTTTCTTTACTATGTGCACCCCCTTTAAATATCTTTTGTTGCTGTGGACCACCAAGGTTTAACACAAGATTTAAAATCCTCAAATGCATCCGATAATTATTTAAAGGTGTTCATCAAGGGTCTTCTGAATTGGCGAGAAGGGAGAAATAAGTAAATGCACACGCTCCTCTTATAATATTTTTGCTTACTGGGCATGCTAATGTGCACAGAGGAGATGCACAGGGAATCCAGCTTGCTTCTTGTTCCTCCACCCCGTGCACTGCTTTGGTGTGCGCAGGGAGGAGGATCCTGAAGGTAGCGTCGCATGTGCACATTCACATATACACAATGCTGCTACACGGTATGTAGCTGCTCCCACTAGCGCTGGTTATTTGTGGCGTTCCCGCAGCAGGTGTCATCCAATGAGGGGATGGGGTTTCTGGGAATAGGGCTTCAGGATGGGGGTTGGGGGTGGGGATTCCTGGAGTGGTGCATGATCCTTCCCCCCCTGTGCCATTCTATCCTTCTCTTCATGAGGAGAAGAACAAGATGGGATGGCACCGATGGAGGCTGCATGTGCTCTCTTCCCCACATGCCGCCCTGTCCTGTCCTTCTCATGGGGATAAGGGCAAGATGGGGTGGCACTGACAGAGGCCGTGCATGCTTCCTCCCCCTGTGCCACCCTGTCCTGTCCTTCCTCTCATGAGGAGAAAGATGGGGTTGGGTGGCACCAAAAGAAGCAACACATGCTCCCTTCCCCCTGTGCCACCCCTTCCTGTTCTTCTCACGGGGGGTGGGAGAGCAGGTGCAGCCTCCATAAGTTTTGCCCCATCTCACTCTTCTCCTCATGAAGAGAAGGGCAGGACAGCACAGGGGGGAGAGAGCATGTGCCACTCCAGTCCAGTGGGATGCCCAGGCAGTCAGCCATGATGGTGCGGGAACAGAGGCAGGTCGGGACAGTTGTGGAGCGAGGGTACTCTGGGGCTGCCCCTGGAGTATCCTTGCCAGTACAGCAAGGCCTGAGAGGTAGGCTTGGCTGAACAATAGTGACTGGCCAAAGGTCACTCAGTGATCTTCATAATTAAGAAGATTATCAGATGGACAAATAATCCAACTGCTCCCTAACGGGATGCAGCCAGGGTGAGGGACGCAGGCAGGTATTATCGCTTGTAATTAGCTGCCAATTCCACTGGATGGCTGCATCCCGGCTACATCCCAGGTGAGCTTCAGTGGCCACTTTTTAAGGATGGAAAGCTCCCAGCTTTGAAAAGCAGCCTCCAAAGTATGCTTGGGACCTGGGATGCAGCTGCCTGGCAGAATTGGTGGCAAATTACAAGCAATAATACCCACCTGCATCCTGGAGCCTGGCTGTATCCCGTTAGGGTGCAGTCGGGTTATTTGTCCATGCAATAATCTCCTAAGTAATTGACTTCACAGTCATAGGCACCTGACACAGTCATTATTAGCTACTATACTATTCTTGCTGGCAACTGTTGATTCCACCAATATGAATGCATGTATACATAGACACACACACACACACACACACACACACACACTTGTTTGACATAGCTGCCACCACCTCTGTACTAAATGCAAATCACTTTGAGGAGACACTCTTCTCTTTTGTCTCAGGAACTCTCTGAGATATGTTAGCTGTTCTTTACAGGAGAATGAAGAGGTGCAGCGACACAATGAAAAGGTCAGAAAACGCTACTAACCCAGTTATCACTACATGTGAACAGGAAGTAAAGGTAGGTTTTGTGTCAGGAATGAAGGTGCATGCCCATCTCTTGAATCTTGTCCATTCCAAAATGGTATGTTTGGATGGGGTTTGTATGAAGAAGGGGGATCTCTTTACTTCTTTGTGCTCCTGGAACATATCCTATGCCCTGCTACAACAGTGTTGCATGGTTGTCAACACTGGTGGGTTTCAAGGTTGCAGCTGGGGAACAGGATTAATATTATTCCTCATTATTTTATATTAAAAGTGCTCCAACTTGTTTCAAGTTGATTTTATCTTTACACACACCCCCTGAGGTACAAGTTGGGATATAAATATTTTATATCCCATAGTAAAAATGTAAAAATATTACTATCAATGTTATTATCATCCTTTCATAACCTAATAGGCCTCTAGCGTTTCAGTGAGGCGAACTCTCTGCTTGGTTTTGCAGTGATTTCAAATGGAAGAAGGAAGCTCGCTACACAGCTCATAAAAATAACTCACAGAATGCACGAACTCAAGTTGTGATCGCAGTCAGTTATCAAGGAGTCCCTGTGGAGGAACAGATACAACTTACCTATCCTTTCCACTTCAGATGGCCCATGGGGTACTGCAATACTCAGTCCTCTCCAAAATTAAAGCGACTACTACCAGCAGCTTTCTGTAAATGGAAAAGTACATTGCAGTCCTATACAGAATTACCTGGAAACGAGAGCTGCTCCAACCTTCTTCAAACCCTAATGGTTTTCATTGTTTCTGGTTATCTTTAATGTCGAGGGGAACATTCCATTATGGTATGATGATGGTGATGATGATGATGATGATGATGATGATCTTTATTTCTATTCCTCCCTCCCCCAGTTGAGATTCAGTGTGGTTTACAAATTGAAATGATTATAATATAATTAAAACATTAAGACCAGATTAAAATACTTACCATATGGAGACAGTTTAAAACATGTTCTTTAAAAAGTTGTTTTGAAAACCCAGGTGCAACCTGGCAGGCGAGATGAAACAATACAACTTTTTCAAAAATACAGCACTTTCTTGCAACCCTTTCCTTAAAAGGCTTCAGTTTTAAAAACCTGTCTGAATGGGAAAGTCTTTATTTTCCAACAACAAGGCAACAAGGAAAGGGTCATTCTAGCTTCCTTAGGGAAGGAAGACTAAAGTCTAGGAGCAGCCACTGAGAAGGCCATCTCTCATGTTCCAACCAATGAAGGGTTTCTGCTGAAGATCTCAGGGTCCAGACAAGCTCATACAGGGTGAAACAGTCTGCCAGATAGCCTTGACTGAAGCCATATAGGTTTGTGGAGATTGCACACTATCAGAACTAAACAGATATGCAACAACCATATCAGATATAGTTTTTTGTGGGGTTTTTGGGTTATGTGGCCATGTTCTAGAATAGTTTATTCCTGATGTTTTGCCAGCATTTGTAGCTGGTATCTTCAGAGAAGATAATTTTTTCTCAGAAGATGCCAGCCACAGATGCTGGTGAAACATCAGGAATAAACTCTTCTAGAACATGGCCGCATAGCCCGAAAAACCCACAAAATACTATGGATGCTGGCCATGAAAGCCTTCGACTTCACATATCAGATATGTTAGGAATATTGAGGTAAAACATTACATTTAAGAAACAAAAATATACAAGCTATTCATTTCGCTGCCTTTCCCTAATATGACATTGCTGTTCAGTTTGGTACAGTACTTGGCCCTTTCTAATGCATGGAATGAGATGCCTGGGAATTTTCTACAAGGCTGTGCCACAGGATTACTCCTCTGGTGGCACTGAATAGCCAGGATTGGGAAGATTCATTCATGCTGTAAGAGGATATGAAATAATCTCACTCTTCTTAACACTTTTCTTGAATCTGGCCTGGCCTGAGAAAAGCGCTCTTTGAACATTTGTCCACCGTTTTGAGACATCTTGGCTCCCATTTGAAAGTGAGACACCACTGTGGTTTCTGTAGTCTGTGCAAATTCTAAATGCAATTTGCACAAAACGAGGAAAGAAAGAACAAGCTGCTTTGTTAGAAGTGGATGATGAGATTTTTCTATAAGGTGGCCTCAAGACTGAATGTACACAAAGTACACGCAATGCTGTCTACTTCATGCATCTAACATACCCTCCAACCATCCCAATTTGGCAGGAACAGTTCTGGATATTCCACTGTCATTCCATTTTTTCAGCTGCTTTTAAGATTCCCCGTTTTCTCTTTCTTGTTGTTGTGGGCCTACAAGTCATTTTCTAAATCACTTGGGGGTTTCTTAGCAAGATTTGTTCAGAAGGAGTTTGCCATTGCCATCCTCTGAGACTGAGATAGCGAGGCTTGCCCAAAGTCACCAAGTGGGTTTCCATGGCTTTTTCTATCTCCTCCCAATTTCTCACTTTATCCTCAATTTACTTCAGTTGGTACATGTCAACAAGGCATGGATCGCCATGGCCAGATAAGACATTTCCAGGAATGGGCACAGATGGTGTACTAGCTTTAACTGTGCAAACACTCTCCTGGCAACAGCTGAAACCTGAGCACCCAGGCTTAGGACTGTATCCAGAAGTTTGCCCAAGCTACAAATCTCAGATTTCAGGGGGAAGTTAACCCCATACCTGTGAACTGTCCAATTTGGCAGGGACAGTCCCGAATAGTCCTGTGCCGTCCCATCTTTTCCAGTGCTGTTGAAACCTCCCTGTTTCTCTCTCCGCAACCCACTTTCTCCCTTCGTCCTGTGCTCACTTCAGTGGCTGCAAACTGAGTTCAGAGTGCAAAAGTGGTTTCCACTCAATTAACTCAGCCAAGAAGAGAAGAAATGAAGAGATGAGTTAAAAGTGCAGACTTTCTTTTGCATTCAGTTAAATAAACTGAGAGGAGGGGTGGAAGAAAAGCAGTTCAGTCGAAAGCAAATGGCTGCAGCCTCTTTTCAGGCTGTGTGTTCTTCCTCTTTAGTAACTTTTGCCATCCTGACAATACTCTGATGTTGCTCGGCCACATGTCCTAGTTTTTCTCTATGAAATATCGAGGTTAGAGAACCATCAGTTTGAGTGTTGGGCTAGACTCCAAGAGAACAGGGCTCAAATTCCTTCTTGCCTATGGAGCCTCAGTGGGTGGCTTCAGAGAAGTCCTATTCTCTCAGCCTCAAAGAAAGGTAATAAGAAACCCTGTCCGAATACATTTCCAGAAGCTAGAAATGACTTGAAGGCATACAGTAGCAGCAGCAGCAACAACATGCGGCTAATAAAGTAATCAGTACCGCGTGCCACCATGCTGTACATTTTCCTAAGTGCATAGAAAATGGCACACAAAATGCAGCAATTTTCTCTTTGCAAACTAGAACAAAAACAATAACAGCAGCAAATCTAGCCATTTAATGGCTGGCAGAAAGTATTTTCATTTTTTCCATTCCAGCTGCCACAGTGGTCCAGGGAACGGGAAACGGTTCTTTCTGGCTTCTGGCATGTAAATTCTTTTTGTTTGTCTGACTGCATTTCTACCAAACTTGATTCTAATTCCATATTCACAACCATTTGCTTTTCAGCAGACAGCATTGAGGAGCCAGGAAAAAAACCCGGCAATTTGGCAGCACAATTCCAGGCATAAGATTTCCCCCAAAGAACAGAACATAAGTAATTACCCCTTGTTGTACTCCATGGTTTTACTATACATAATAAACAAAGTCAGAGATTTCCTCCCAAACAGAGTGGCCTTCAGTGACCTCCTAGGAAGTTATTGTGTAAGGTTTTAATGATTTAGTCATCAAGGAAGCATTAATTAGGTTAGCACCAGGAGTACCTGGAAATGCAATGATCTGCTGGGGAAAAGGGCTGCAGAGAGGTTTTGCAGGCATGAAAAAGCTAAGAGGCGGGAGGCAGGTGAAATTATAGTTTGAGGACAATTGCTACCTTTCTTGTTTCTTCAACAGAATAAACATGTCCTCGGGTGACTAAAATGGAAAAGTGGCAGAGCTTAGAAGTGTTTGGCCTACAATTGCATTTCAGAAATGTAGAAATGAATGGCTATTCAGACATGGCAAGCAAAGCCGCTGTGCCAAAATAAGACAGAAAAAGAAAATATGCATGGAACATTGACATGGAGAAAAACATAAGGAAGATCTTTATCTTATTGGGAACCATTTGGGCACCATGGCTGGATGAGTTACATAACTTTAAAGTAAGCAATGACGATACTGAAGACAGCTATGAAGCAGCCAGACCAGATCCTCAAGTGGAAAGACACATCCATTGAATACATTTACTTAATAAGAAAATTTGGACATGCTGTCTCTCTTGCTGCTGGGTTTACAAGCCTGAAAGTCATCACATTCTTTCCATGAGTAAAGGAAGAAGGCAATACTCACTGTTTTCCAGGCATGTCCAGAGCAGAACTAGTGATCTGTTGTTATTACACCTATCTTTTGGCAGAAATGGGCTGTGGCATTCACATTTCCCTTTAAAATGCTTTAAAAGATGGTGGGAGTGGGGTGAAGCTCAGTGGGGGGAGAAAGGAGAGGCCCCACAATTATCATTTGAAGGTATAATTTTAATGTTGCTAGCTGTTTATGCCACAATTATTATCGTTACACTCAGTGGTATATGGGGGTTACGATTTATGAGTAACATTAGTGCAAAAAAGCATTGCTAAGGATTCTGTATGGAGGAGGTCAATGGTGGTGTGTAACCCCAACGCTAGGGATGCCACTGATTCTCCCTACCAAGAAGACTGAAGAAATACAGACTTTGCAAAGAATAAAAGATCTGTTTTGCCCTGCTCCTTATGGAAGACTAGTGATTTTGTTGTTTTGTAGCCCATCTCATGACAACAAGTCACAGTCTGCCTTATGGGGCTGGGCCGCTGCATCATGGAGACCTCTTTATCAGTCATGCTTATTCATCTACTCATCCACATGGAAAACACAAAGCATACTAAGGACGCTGGAAGATACTATCTGGTTTTCTTGTTTCCGATCACCTCTATTGTTGCTTTTGTGGGAGCTTGAAGGGAAAGCAATGAGGGGTTCGGTCCGAAATGCATTTTCTTCGTCTGCCAAAGTGATGATTTTGGACACAGTCCTCTGTGGTCCTTCTGGCTCCAGGATTTGGTGTTTGGTGAGTTACCAGTTAATGCTATGAACACTGAGAGAATGTATTAGATACTAACACTCTGGTAGCTTGTAGTTTGAGTAGGAGTGGTGCCCACATTTTATTTTTCATTATCCTGACCAACCTTTGGATGATTTCCTGGATCAACATTCAAATATAGCTCCAAGTTCAAAAATTAATGGCTTTAATTGCATTACATAATGATATAACTAAATGGTTTAAAACTGCACTAAGAATGAGATGCTTTTTTGGGGGGGGGGGGCGGTCAGTTTTCAATATGAGCTTCTTTGAACACTTGAAGGAATGCATCTGCCTTGAAAGTGCTTTAAAAATTACACCAAGGTGCCAACGTTAATACGAGTAATTTCTAAACAACGACACGTAAGTGATTGTTTTTATTAATGTTTTAAAGCTGTCATTTCTTTTTATAGAAGCAGAGACGTCTCTGTGATGAACTGGATGTAACTCATGTTGTTCAAAAAATAAAAAGATTATTACGAAATAGCTTTTCTTTTATTGTGTTGCAATCTGTACCCTTTTTCGAGGATCACTGTTTTGCTTCTGCAAATACAAGGGGTTTAATATCAAAATTATATAATGCTCCTATTGATAATCAATATAAAGCCTGCAAAGAGTGTGAATTGTCCAGACACTTCCTTCTCAGAGACTGAAAAAAGATGCAATCCTGAGCTTCTTTTCTTCAATCTCTTTGAAAGAAAATATATATAAAACAGTATACAGATGTCTTTTTATTCCTTCTCAACTGGTATTAATTAATCAAAATGTAACTTTTGCATACTGGAGAAGAAGGGAACAGAGAGGAACTCTCACATATTGCTCTAAAATACAGTAAGAGATTTCTGGGAACACATTAAACTTAATATGGAGAATCGCGTCCCAGCATATTAGCAATGCTGGCAGATTATTACTACTATCTGTTTTTGCAGATAGTAATGAATATTTGCATTACAAATGTGCTATATCTATGTTAGTATTAATGGCAAGAATGTATGCAGAAAAAGCAGAGGAGGCTGTGAAATCTAGCATTAAATGAAAATTAACAGCTAATTGTAAAGCTTCCAGAGGGAAGAGGAGGATAGATATGTTTGTTAAAATATGGCAGCAATTCACTGCTTTAGAAATACTGTGATATCCCACAACTACCAGGGTTTTAGCATAAATATTGGAAAGATTTGCTACATGGTCTGTTTTGGAAACATTCTGGATAGCTCCTCAACCGGAGTAGAAAGAAATGTATATTTACGCCATGCTGGGAAACAGATTATATTTTGTGTTTTGCAGGATATATTGTTTTTTGCCAAATGGTGGTGTATTTATGTTTAGCATTTTGTATTGTTTTTGTTTGTTTGTTTGTTTGTTGAACTAATAAAAACTATTTTAAAACAAGTAATCAAAGTATGTTCATAGTGCAACTCTTCCGGTTATTCTACTTCGGCGGTGTTTGTGATACAGGTTGAGTCTCCTTTATTCAGAAATCCAAAATTGTCCACATGGGTGGCTGATAGTTCAATGTACACAAAATTTGTGTCATGCACAAAGTTATATAAAATTTTGTACAAAGTTATCTTCAGGCTAGGTTTATGAGGTGTATACAAACCATAAATGAATTTCATGTTCAGATTTGGGTCTCATCTCCAAGATATTCCACTATGTGCAATTGGCCCTCCATATCCACGGATTCTTTATCCATAGTTTCAACCATCTACGTCTTCAAAATATTCAAAAAATGTACACATTCAAAAAAGCAAGCCTTCATTTTGCCATTTTATATAAGAGACACCATTATGTTATCGCAATGTATTTAATGGGACCTGGGGATTTTGGTATCCATGGTGGGATCCTGGATCCAAACCCCAGCGGATACCAATATATGCAAATATTCCAGAATCCAAAATAAATTCCAAAATCAGAAACACTTCTGGTACCAAGCATTTTGGATAAAGGAGAATCCACTTGTATGAGTATTATTTTAAGAGTCATCTCCCCACTTTACCAACACTGAAATGGTGGCATAGCCATGTGCCTCTTTCCCAGACATATCTGTAGGTTTTTGAAGCTGATGTGTTTGTATTTCTCCACATATTCCTCCACCCCATGTATTCCCGGCAGACCTGTCATTTAATATGTTCTTCTCTCTATCTTTCTCTTTCATGCTTTTGCCTTCTTTTTCATTTTGCCTTCGCTGGGCGAAGTCTACAGGGAATCCTTTTGCAGTAGTGTCATCGAAGTGGTACCTTTCTGAAGCAATTCAGTTCATCTTCTTTATTAAATTAGCACTGCTTGGCCATTGAGACCCTTGAGACAACTCACAAGAACCATTTGTCCTATTTCTAACCAGCTGAGGTGTCCCAATTGTTGCTCAGGTCCTTATGTAGCACCCAAAAGGGGACGATGGGGAGTCCTATATTCCCAATTTCCCCCTTTTTGGTTTTTTTACAAGCAAAACAGAAAGCCATCTCCTGTTTCCCTTCCCTTTGAAATCTTAGCAGCAGTGACTTTGCCCTCTCCTGTTTTTCCATCTTTTTCCACCCTTCTACAGAGAACACTTTCCCCATTTTCTAGTTCTTTAAACTTATTTCCCCAGGGAGTTATGCCAGCCCCATTTCAATTTGGCAGCACATCCTGGATGGTAGTCAAAACGCTGTCAAATTTTTAGGGGTCTCATACATTGTTCCAATACGTCGTGGCTGCTGTAGACACACAGGCGTCCTGTTTTATTATTACAGATATTCAGATACGAATTTTAATCCCTAGGTAGCCAAAATGCCATTTTTAATAACCTATGGGGAAGCAGTCGCAGTGCATGCCTGAGGTTTGTAGAAGGTTATAAAATCTTTGGGAGTGGTGGGGAGACCTCGCCGTTAAAGATAAAGAAGAGATTGCTGCACTTTGTTCCCTATGAAGTGTATATGATAAAAAGGCAAAGAACATGAAAAGAAAACACTGGTTTTAGTGCTTTGCAAACCGTTGCTAGCTTTCCCTTGGTTTTATATGCAGAAATGCTTTTTACTCTGCTACTAAAATTTTCTTGGTTTCATATGCTGCTTCTTTAGTCACTGCTTTACTGAGTTACAGGTGTATTTTAGCCTTTTAGCAGACTGCGCATAGCCCAGAGAACCTTTGTTAGTGGGTCATTTAAAACTGCAATGGACAAACAAGCCACATTAATAATGTCAGAGGTCAGTCAACCCCATATTCCAAAGCCATTAAAAGCTGATTGGGAAAAACATCTTTAAGGTTTGTTTGAAGATGAGCAAAGAGGTGACCAGTCCTCCATCCCTAAGGAAGGAGTTCTACATTTAGGGTTCTACTCCAGAGAACCTCTTTAGTCACCTTCTCACCAATTTAACCCCTCTTGGTGGTGGGCACACAGAAGGGCAGGGAGGTCCATAAGGGCAGGGGCAGTCTTTCATACATCCCGGACCCAAACCATTGAAGGCTTTGTGATGTAGTGGTTTGAGTGTTGGACTATGAATCTGTAGACCAGGGTTCGATTCTTGGCTCAGCCACGAAACCTCCTGGGTGACCTTGTGCAAGTCACATGCTCTCTGACTCAGGAGAAGACAATGGCAAACCTCTGAACAAATCATGCCAAGAAAACCCTATGACAGGTTTGCCTTAGGGTCACCAAAACTATTTGAGGGCACACAGCAACAACAAGATGAGCTGCAGCTTGAATTATGCACAGAACCGTCCTGGAAGCCTGTGTGGTAGTAAAAGTAATGCAATATGGCCTTTACAATGCACACCAGAAAGCGATCAGGTTGCATCTTACGGTTTCTGAGCACTCTTCAAGGGCAGCCCCACACAGAGTAAGCTGTAGGAATCTAAATGGAAAGCACAGTAGTTAAGGAATAGGCCACTGATAGCTTGAAGTATCTTCATTGCACAGAGGAAGAAATGGAGCACCCACTGAAGGTGGACAAAAGCATCCCTGACTATGTCAGTCACCCCAAGCATCCTGGAACAGTGCTGGACCAGAAGTCAGATTTAGAGTTCTGCTGTTTTTCGAATGCTGCAAAGCATGACCAGAATGCAAGAGGATGACTATATACACTCCGAGCAATTCTAAGGCCAGCTTCTCTTGGATCCAAAAATGTTGTTTATCCTTTCTGCCTCTTCATTCAGTCACTTTCTCCTTTCTCACCTCACTTTTCTTGAACAGAACGATAAGGCCCATCTGGTATTGTTCTTGCCGTCTCATACAGCAGTGCTGCCTTCTGTTATCTTCCTGCCGATGAAATCGGCAGGTGTCTGTGCCTATTAGAAATCTTATTTGCACAAGAGGAGAAGTGCAAATTACCATCTCTCTCCTCCGCACTGGATGTCCAGGGGCTTTGAGGACAAAGGAGGAGGAGACAGAGTCAGGATCTTTGGCATACTGGGAAGCTTCCAAATATAATGAGGAGTGCTCAGGTGAGAAGGTAAGAAACAAGACTATGAGAAAGACGAAAAATGCACAAAGACATGGTGCAGCCATAAGCCATACATTGCTTGATCTTTGCTCGTTCTGAAGAAGGGAGAAATGAAAAAGGAGGAAGAAGTGATGAAGATAAGGTACTGTATGGAATAGCTGAGTTACTCCATGAAAGAGCTCATGCTTTGCATACAAATATCCCTGTGGTTCACTTTCTAAATAGGGCTGAGCTGCTAGACAGTATTGCTCTAGTCTAGATCAATAGCTCTCAAACTTTGGTCCTCCAGGTGTTTTGAACTTCAATTCCCACAAGCCCCAACCAGCTTAGACAACAGTCAGGAATTCTGGGAGCTAAAGTACAAAACATTTGTAAGACCAAAGTTTGGGAATCATTGCTCTAGATTAACTAACATTTTGATTTGGTCCGAGGCAGCTGCAGGTGTTCCTATTGCTGTTGTGTGCCTTCAAGTTGTTTCCAACTTATGACAACCCTCAGAACGTCTCAAGGAGTTTTCTTGGCAAGATTCACTCAGAGGGAGTTTTCCTTTGCCTTCCTCTGAGGCTGAGAGAGTGTGACTTGTCCATGGTCACCCAATGGGTTTCCATGGCAGGGCAGGGATTTGAACCCTGGTCTCCAAAATCACAGTCCTATACTCAAACCACTACACCACACTGGCTCCATAGTTCCTATTGAACCCAACCCTTTATTTGGAACCATGAGGACTGGCATCTTACTTTACATTTAAGAAAGTATCCATGGACCTGTAGGAGAGGAGAGAATCTGGCTTGCATGGAGGAGGCCCCAACATCTCCAGGTATGGCTGTGAAAGTCTCAGGTCCAAAACTCAATGGTATAAGGTAGGCTTCTCTGTTCTTTATGTCAGTGCAGAATCCACTGTACTAGAGAAGGACTCTGAATTCTGGGCCTGATTCCCACTACCTTTTAAACTGGATCGCAAATCATTTTGAACTGCTTCAAATGACCCTGGTTCCCACTTAAACCAAATCGCTGCACTAGACCCATTTAAACCGCATCCTTTTGACGCTGATATTTTCCGCGTCATTTTCGATGAATCGATTCTGTGCAAGTGTGAACCACGCACGGATCGGAATCGATTTAAATCTGCCCTTCAGCCAGCTGGAGCAGGTATGTTTTGAATCGATTCATGCACGAACGTGAACCACAAGTGGATTATTTTCGAGGGAAAAAATGCAATCGGGGCAAATGTAGTGGGAACCACGCTCCGCTGTCGAATTGATCCATCGATTCGGATCGCACACCGATTTATCTGTAAGTGGAAATAAGGCCCTGAAGTAGGTTTTTCCTTCCAAGATCTCCCATTAAGAAACAGCAATAACAGAAAATAATAGCTTTTCTCAGCCTCCGTTTGCAGAACAGTTGTTCTAGCTTGGCAGGGGGAGGATGGGAGGAAATAAGACAAGCACAAGTGGAAAGCTGTATCATCTCAGCATTAAGATAGAAAAGTCGTCTGCAGGGCACAGTCAAGAGCTGCATGCTCTCTGCCTAATTTGCTGGAGTTCATCTCTTTGAAGGGCTGACCAAAAGCATCCAACAGACAGTCCTAGATCTCCCACAACCAGCCAGGCTCTGTCTCCGCTGCCTGCTATTCAGGCCTTCCAGATTTAATGCACAAAAACCCTCCTCTGCTGAGGGCTGAGAAGGCAGGAAGAGACAGGTTGCAAGGTCTCCCACCATCACAACCAATTTCCAACCCATCCTGGTACAGGCAGAGCTGCTAATGAAAGTCTGCCCAGCAAGAGACGGCATGCTGTGAGCTGAGCCCGCATGCTCAAGACCTGCAGCAAAAGGCAGATTCATTGAAGGCTTCCATAGTGCCACGTCTTGTTCCAAGGCAGCCACTCATGGGCTGCTTGTGAAGCCCAAAGTGACCCAAGAGCAAGTTTAGCAGCACCCCTGCACAAAAAACTACGGTTTGACACCACTTTAACCATGGTGGTTAAAGTGGTGTCAAACCAGATTGTTTCTGCATATGGCCGCTGTCCTAGTTAAAGGGTTTCAAAACACACTGCAGAAATCATCCAGTGTGAGACTGCTTTAATGGCCCTGGCTCAATGCTATGGAATCCTGGGAACTGTAGTTTATTGTGGCACCACAGCTCTCTCTGGCAGAGAAGGCTCAGTGTCTCACAAAACCATAGCTCCTAGAATTCCCTAGCATTCAGACAGGGCAGTTAAAGTGGTCTCAAACTGGGTCATTTCTGCAGAGTGCTTTGGATCAAACAACTTGAATTCCCAGAATTCCATAGCTTGGACCAATGGCAGTTAAAAGCAGTGTCAGAATGGATTATTTCTACGTTTTGGACCTAAGGCTGCATCCTCACTGCAAAAAATAATCTGGTTTGACACCGCTCGGTTTTGGTGTCCAACGAACTATCATTCCCAGAATTCCACAGCATTAAGCCATGGCAGCTAAAGCGGTGTCAAACTGGATTATTTCTGCAATGTGTTTTGGATCTTAGGCTGCATCCTCTTATTGCAAAAAATAATCCAGTTTGACACCGCTCTGCTCTGGTGCCCAAAAAATTACCATTCCCAGAATTCCACAGCATTAAGCCATGGCAGCTAAAGCGGTGTCAAAACGGATTATTTCTACAGTGGTGATGCAGCAGCTACTCTCTGCACAAAAGCACTAGCTTCCCCCGGGAGACATGCGCAGTAGAAGAGTGAGCAAGAGGCAGGGCCACGCCCTTCTATGCAAATCGGTTGGCGAAGGGAACCAATCAGGGGCAGGGGGTGGAGCCAGAGCCTGGGACTTGCCCGGGCATGTGGATTGCCTTTGCTTCCGGGAAAGACACGTGGAAGCCGGCTTGCTTAGGTAAGGCTGGAGGGGGAGGCAGCCCCTTATAGGAGATCTGGGGATCTGTTTCCAATGGGAGGGAAAAGATCCCCCATTTGGGGATCCTGGGGGCAAAGAGGGCACCTGGACCCCCTGACTTGTTTTTGGCTGACCCCTCAACAGCTCCTTTTAGGAGATCAGGGATGTTTGGGGGTACAGTTTGCAGTTAATTTGGGAAGAATTACCTCTTGGGTTTCCTAGGTTCACAGAGGTCCAAAACACACCGCAGAAATAATCCAGTTTGAGACTGCTTTAACTGACCTGACTCATTGTCAAGGACTCCTGGGAATTGTAGTCTATGGTGGGTTCTGACAGAGAAGACTCAATGTCTTACAGAACTACAATTCCCAGGATTCCCTAGCACTGAGCCAGGGCAGTTAAAGCGGCCTCAAGCTGGATGATAACAACAATCATCCAGCTTGTTATTGGTCCAAAACACACTGCAGAAATAATTAACCACTTTAATTGCCCTGGCTCAGTGGTAGGGAATCCTGGGAATTGTAGTTTATGGTGGCACCAGAGGGCTTTTACCCAGAGAAGGCTAAATGTCTCACAGAACAATTCCCAGAATTCCTTAGTACTAAACCAGGGCCAGTGTTGTCATTGGTCCAAAACACATTGGAGAAATAATCCAGTTTGAGACTGCTTTTACATCCTGGGAATTGTAGTTTGCTGTGGCACAAATAGAGAAGGCTCAATGTCTCACAGAACTACAGTTCCCAGAATTCCCTAGCACTGAGCCAGGGCAGTTAAAGTGGTCTTAAAACTGGATGATTTCTGCAGTGTGTTGGGGACCAAAGACTAGGTTTCAGTTATATCACTAACAATAATAATAGTAATAAGTGGCCAAGTTGAATGCAGATATCTGCCAGTGAGAGCCAGGAGACAAAATGTTGGCTCAGCGGACTGAATTGATTCTCTGTTGCGCCCCATGGATCATACACTTGTATCTGTATCTATAAATGTATTGTAGTTGAATTCTAATGTGCCTCTTGAAAACAGGCTAGAAGTGGAAAACAAAAGGCCCGGTTAAAAGCAACCAAGTGGTATTCCTATTTTACAGATGAAGAGCACTGAGGCTGAGAGATAATCAATTAGCACAAAGCCCTCAGGCTTTTTAAAAACCTTTTTGCTCTTGTTAAAGTCATAGACCCTTGAATGATCCAGATATCCTGATCTGTATTCCACTCACCTCTGCCCTAATCCTTAGGGAGCCTTATGTGGAAGAAGGCATTTTTTTCCAAATGTTTTCTCTCAACATTGCTTTTCCACTGATGTAGATAATACTGTAGATAATGCATCATTTCCCCTCTCCGCTGTGTCTCTCTGGCTCTTCATACTTGGGTTAGCAGCGTTTTCCCATCCATGTCCCTAACCCTACTGCCTCTTTTTTGCCAGGGTGCTCTCCAAACCCTTTCCCCAGGAGGTATAGTCCCAGAAAAGTAAACCAGGTAGGTAACTTGAGGATGGATGGACAGCTGCTCAGATGCCCCTGCTCCAACTGGGGCCCAAATCACATTCTCCATAAAGCTCATGGTGATGCCGCGAGTGCCAGCCTGAACAAAAAGAAAAGCCGGAAACATCAGCGTTTCACAATGCGAAGAGCCTTAGAGCAGAAGGGACACTTGGGAACGAGATCAAGGGAGAAGACCCTGCAAAGGACCTCTGATACCTTCAGAACTGATAGATCACAGGACACCTTACTGTGGGAGGCCAGCCATGACAACCTGTTGTTTGAGGATGGAGCGAAGGTCCATATGAACCTGGTCACAACTTGCCCAGTTGTTTCTTTTCCTTCAGTGGGCCCATCCAAGCAATCCTCATCTTCTCAGGACATCAAGGCTGCCTTCCCTAGGAGCTCGGCAAAGGACACGGGTTCCTCATTTTGCCTGAAGTTCATGAAACCTAAGAAGTGTGTGGCTATTGATTGTGAAATGGTAGGCACTGGGCCTGCTGGGAAAATAAGTGAGTTGGCCCGGTGTACGGTGGTGAACTATGACGGAGACGTGATCTATGACAAATACATTCGTCCGGAGCTTCCGGTTGTAGATTATAGGACTCGGTGGAGCGGGGTCACCCGACGGCACATGGAAAATGCAACTAGTTTCAAGGTGGCCCAGGGTGAGGTAAGCATAAGACACACACTCAGATACTGGTATCTGTCCATGACTCTGAGCGCTACAAGATATGTTAAAGAATATACTTTAAGTGGAACTTGCAGTAAATGTTACAACATGGAGCACTATTTTGATCACTCATCCACATGCTCTGTCACTCAGAAGCCACAACAGCAGTACTGTAGTTGGAATGAATGTGTGGGGAGCTGTCACCAGCCACTAGGACCGAGGCATGATGGATAGATTATTTTTGTATTTAACAAGCTTTCATAATGTGCAGACCTTGCAGATCTTTTCTCATGCATAGGTGGTACCAATTTTGTTGCATAAGCTTGAACTTTGGAAATGGAGGGTTTGGCAGGTAGTAATTGCCAATGCCGACATGGTGTGGTGGTTTCAGCATTGGACTAGGACTTTGGAGTTCAAATCCCAGTTTGGCCATGTAAACCCACTGAGTGATCTTGGGCAACTCACAGTCTCTCAGCCTCAGAGAATGGCAATGGCAAACTCCCTCTGAAGAAACTTGCCAAGAAGACCCTCTGATAGGGTCACCTTAGAGGCACCAGAAGTTGGAAACTACTTGAAGGCACATAACAATTGCCAAAGTTCAGTAGACACTCTGTCTGTCTGTGCCTCTCTCTCTATTATAGTACCTACTGAATGTATCGATTGTCCGGATAAAGTTGGTTCTTTGGCCTATTCTAGCTCCCAAGATTGCACCCATGGGCAAAAAGATGCAACAAGTCCCTTAGTTCTTATCTTGTTATTGCTAAGAGATCCATAACAAGTTAAGTCATTCCTCATGCATCTTTAGAAGGCATTAATGGGTGTTTATTCTCCAGAGAGATTGACGTGCCTGTTTATGTTTATATTTAAGAACATCTTTAAACAGCCTTTCATTTTAATTAAAAATCCTGAAGTAGTTTATAATTAAAAACAAGGTACAATAAAACCAATTAATAACAATAATAAAATCGCAACAAAACCAGGGGTAATTGATTATGGAGTCAGGACAATAAGGCAGAGAATTTCCCAAATCCATACGAGTGTAATGCATTTATTAAGCAAAGGCATAAAATTGTGTAGAAAATGACAAGCAAAGAAGAGTACCCTATGCTACAACATTTTATTGTAGGTTCCACTTGTGTGTTATTAAATTCCTTTGTCGAGTCCTTTAGAAAACAAAGTAGGGCAAACACTTTGTCTTGAAACCCACTTGTGATAGCATGCTAACTACATTTTATAATCCTTGCAGGTCCTACAAATCATGAGAGACAAAATAGTGGTGGGACATGCCATCCACAATGACTTCCGGGCTTTAAAATATTTTCATCCTCAGGCCTGGACACGTGATACAAGTCGATGCCCTTTGCTGCTGAAGAAGATGGGGCTCTCTGTAAAAGCCAGTGTGTCACTTAAGAGCTTGGCTAGTCAGCTGCTATCCAAAAAGATACAGGTAATAAAGATGTTCCTCTGTTGGATTCATAGGGCTTCCTGGTAGGATTCAGAAATAGGTGAACCAAGAGACCCTGCCCAGCATATCCAGTTGCAAGATGTACTGAGATTGTAATCCAAAATGCCTGGAAAACCAAATCTTCCCACCCTGTATTGAGCTGTTTTGGCTAATAATACAACATGACCCCATATCATGATGCAATTTTAAGTAACTGCATAGAACTGCAAAAAAAAAAAATGTGTCAGTTTCTACCTCATTAGTTGGTCTCGGGTTGATTCAGTGCCCATACATCTTGAGGACTGGAACATTTGAATCAGTGTGTTTTTTTGGTTTTTCTTTTCCTTCTAGGTTAGCAAGAAAGGTCATTCATCAGTAGAAGATGCACAGACATCAATGGAGCTCTATCGGTTGGTGGACATAGAGTGGGAACAGGAGCTGGCTTCTAGCCTCTCCTCCAGTCCTCCAGACAGTGGCACAGACAGTGATTGCTACATGGATGACCAGTATTGGCCTGAGGACCTCGATGTAGACTGCAAGTGAAGGCGTGAAGTACTGAACTTTTGTGAGCCATCAGCCTAAGCTTCAGGCTTCACACGTCTAACCCTAGTGTAGCTATTTTGATATATCATTTGCCAAATTGCACAACCCAAAGAGCGCAAGGCCAGTTACGACATGCGCAGCTCAGCATCCTTTACTTCACTGAAGGACGAATCCACAGAGCACTACTTTAGAAAATGGAGAAATGTATCTTCAATAAGAAGAAGCCATTGCTGGTCACTCATTTAGAGAAGGCGGCAATATATTTTCTTGGAGATTTCAAGTGAATTCACTCCACACGGTTACAATAATTTGATATGACTCCAGCTGTCATGGCTCCATTGTATAGAATCCTGGAAACTGGAATTCAGTGGAGTATTTAGAATACCTAAGAATTCTCTAAAGCTGAGTTTTTAGGAGAGTGGACTTGAACTCTGGCAGAGAATTTTAAGTATTTCACTGAACTATAAATCACAGAGTGGTAATGAAGCTGTTGGAACAGTTAAGGTGCTGTCAAACTTTTCATTTCCACTCATGGCCTTTTTCTGAAAATGTATCTCCATTTTTCCCTTTTATCGCATTATGAGTTAGTAAATAGTCACACACAGACATAGTGAGATTGCACAACTTTCTGTTATATTGGGTACACCTCCTTGAGCATCAATTCCCATTCTTTCTGAGCTTGAAAAAGATGCTTTTTTGAACTACAGAAGCCTTCAGCTAGCATGGTCACTGGTTGTGCTTTCTTGGGGGAATTCAAGAAGTTGTAGTCCAAAAAATCCAAACCTTTTCAGGGCATGTGTGTTCTCTACCCTAGAGACCATGCATGAAACATGCACATGAAATCTAATTACAATAGTAGTTAAAAAAGGAGCTTTAATGCCTTGATACATTCCCATTTATTGCTGCAGAAGTTAGGACTTAAGGGGAAAACACAGTTGCTCAGTTTATGGACAAGATTGCCTTAAGTTCTAGGTTTACAACAGCGAATTTAGGTTTTTTATTTAAAAAAAACCCAACACAACAAATAGTCCCTGAGTACTTTAAAGTCTAACACAACATGAGCATTTGTGCGCTGCAGGTCATTTAATGTTCACAGTGCTGACCAGAATTTCAGCCGTATATACAATACATGTGGTTAGACGGTAGGCTGTAGATATAGGCCAGAGGGAAATTAAATGCAGAAATGTACTAGCCACTCACCACATGGCTGTCAAAAACACAAAAATCCTGGTACTAGATTAGCCATTTGACACATGTAGCATATATAAAACAATCCATTACCCTGTTTCAGATTTCTATAATAGCCTCAAAGTACTTCATGAATTGTAACTTTTAGTGCCAGAGAGTTTGTGTTGTCAGTAACAGTGTGATGGATGCAGAATGTAGAGAGATCTTACAGCACTAACCGAAAGAAAGAAGTTGACAGCATGAGCTTTTGTAGAATTCACTCCACTTCCTCAGATGCATTTGGTGGTTTGATGGAGTGCTATTGTTAATAATACAACTAACTCAGAAATTTGCTTCCTGCATTTTTCAAACTTGACTTTGACCTCATTGCCTAAATCCCACTATGTACTGTATATATAGCTGTCCATTTGAGATATTTGATGTGGACTGTAGTCTACCAGGATTGAATTTGAGGTAAATCTGTTGGTCTTTGGGGTGTTCTTTTTCTCTCTGATCGCCCAAAGAGAGGCCAGTACATTTTTTTTCCTTTGGTAACTGTGACATGAAGACACAAAAACATTAAGTATGTAGAGAACAACATTGCAGCTATTACTTTTACATAATAAATTATTATTATTTAAATGTAGGGAATGGTTCTCTATGTTTAAATCATGGAACCATACAGCAGCACTTTCAGCCAACTAAATGACACAATCCAGAACAGTTTCCTTGCCTAGATTTTAGTGAGGACTGGACTTTCAGGGAGCATGAGATTATTTATTAGTAGTAGTAGTAGTAGTAGTAGTGGCGGTGGTGGTAGTATGTATATTTGTATCCTACTTTCCCCAAAACTCGGACACAAATTAAAACAATGCAATTGAAAACATACAAAAGTACACATTAAAATAGAATTAAACTAGTACAATATTAAAACCTCACTCATTAAAAGAATAAAATGCAATCAAAAAGATAAAAGCACTTTATAAGAGTCCATATAAACATAATTAAAAATACTAAAACACATTGTTGTGTGCCTTCAAATCATTTCTGACTTACAGTGACTTATGACAACTGTATCATGAGGTTTTCTTGGCAGATTTCTCCAGAAGAGGAGAAACGCCATCCTCTGCCATCCTCTGAGACTGAGAGAGTGTGACTTGCCCAAGGTCACCAATGGATTTATATGGTTGCGCCAAAATTTGAACCCTGCTTTCTGGAGTCCTAGTCCAACACTTGGACCACTACATTATGCTGGCTCATTGAACACATGAAAACAATGAAACACATTTAGAACACATTAAAACAATAAAAATAAAACTACAAAACCCAGCACCACCCAACATTGTGAAGGCCTGGTGGCACAAAAATGTTGCAAGATGCCTTACTTGTGACAAATGTGATTAAAGTGTATCTGGGCTTTATAGCTGGTTCCCTTTGCAGATTGCCTTGCACACAGTTGTATAACTTGTATACTACCCACACGATAGACTAATTCCCATCAGACCTAGCCAAGCATCGTCAGTGGTGATGGATGATAGGAGTTAGACTTTTGCAACATCTGGGTTGTCAAATGTTGCTTACCCTTAGCTTAGTGAAATACCAATTCCTCATGTGAGCCCTCCCACTCCAAAACTTTTTGCCTGTACAGATTTTTCATAGCATTGTGACTCATTGTGCAGATCTGCACTGGAACATTTAAATCGGTTCTTTGCACCCTGTCTCTGGTAGGATTCGGTACCATAGCAGGAGGAGACTTTTGAGGGTTGGAGTTAAAGGTCTCTGTTTTCACTTTAGTTCCTGGCTCAAGAAAAAGCCCAAATCTTAAAGCGAGGTCCCCTTTGTTCCTTGAGCTTCAGAGACATCAAGATGCTGGAAGACTTTCTGAACTCCCCCTCTGTTGTGCATTGAAGTAGTCCATAGACACGTCTCGGTCTTTTGCACCTGGTTTCAGGTAGGCTGCTTCTTTTGATGCAGCTTCCAACTGGCTAGACTTAACAGCAAAAACACCTGGCTTGCCATCATAGCACAGCCAGCTGGTAGAGATGCTTATCGGCTCTTTCTTGGCATGATATATCACCCATGTGGGATTTCCTTTCGGTGTGTGATACTTGTCATAAAAGCAGCTTACATAGTCTAGCCATATGTCATTGGGCTGGTCAAGGGCTGGCTTGACCAACAAGCAAGAACTTTGCTTCTCTTTGGTGTAAGGAGGTTCCTCTTGACTTCGTGGTCTAGTTTGTTGTAGAGGAGTTGGCTAAGATAAAGTTGAATCTAGAGCTATCTCTAGCTGCTTTGGATGAAAAAGGCTGCACTTTCAGCCCCAAGTGTTTCCAATTTGAAGTAATGCTGCTCAAAATCTGGGTCTAAGGAACGTAGGTTTCAACTCCCTGAAGCTCCTAGAAGCCAAGGATTCTGGGAACGGAGGTCCAAAACATCTGGAGGACCAAAGACAGAGAGCCACTAGTGGGTTGGAGAAGATCTTGGAGGTCAATTTCTACTCAGAATAATAGAACCTTAGACCTCTTCTAAGCCTTTGATCCATTTCAAAATAGAGGTGGGATAGACAAAAATGTAGTGACATCAGCATTTCTTTATTGGACCTACTCCTTCAGGTTCCCTTTGGTGTCCAAAGGTTGTGGACTTCAACTCACCCAAACCCCAGGGGTTTTCCAAAGCTGTGGTCACAAGCTTCCTTTAACCTTGTTTTATCCAGCCAAATACGTTCTTTCTCATAACAGATGATTTTGGCAGGCCAACTAGCAGGATGGTGGAGGAAGAGACTTGTCTCTCTGTGACTGCCCTGCAACAGAGAAATGATGGTGGAATCCTACAAGTAGCTCCTATATTGTGTGCCTTCAGCTCATTCCAGACTTACGATGACCCTAAGGCAAGAACCTTTCATGGAGTTTTCTAGGGCTGAGAATATGTGACTTGCCCAAGGTCACCCAATGGGTTTCCATAGCCAAGTGGCAATTCGGCTATGGAGTTGTAGTCCAATGCTCAAACCACTACACCACGCTCACGCCATGCTACTGCATTACAGTAGTCTAAGCAGGAGATAACGCATGGACCACTGTGGCCAGACTTGTGTTCACTGCAATGTTTCACCACAATATGTATTTTGAATTTAACTGCTATGTGAAGAAAAATGTACTTTTCATTTGTCAATTAATCTTCCATGCTCAGCTTCATTGGATGATGCTGGGTTCTAAAATTATGACAGGGTGAAAAACCTGCTCTTTGTTCATGTTTCCATACCATCCATAATTTATACACATCTCATATCCTCTTCTGCCCCTTTTCTCATCATCTGTAGATAGCCTTCAAAGAGCAAGATTGCCAGAAATGTTTCCCTATGGAGACTATGAACTTGTTTTTCCATGCACATGTTTGCCACCAGTTTGTGTAAAGTAGACCTTTAGTTGTTTGGGGAAACGCTGTCAGTGTGAAACTGTGTATTTCCCCCCTTCTTAAAAGAAGTAAATTTTACTTTTATGGCAAAAGATTAAAACAGCCTCCAATATGCTCAGCGCTATGGTGCCTTTTTATAATAATAAAAAAAAGAGTGTGCCTCCAAGGGATGTGGCTCCAGCTGCCTTGCTCTCAGCGCTGGCATTTCCAAAGGCTTTTTGGAGATGGCAAAGTGACTTCTTCTTTCCTCCGATCAAACAATATTTACACAGACCCATCCTACCTCTGCCGTCTAGTGCGGTTGTAGTTATGATGTATCCTTCCTTGAAGCAAAACACTCCTAAGGGATCGAGGGAAGATGTGCAGAGAAGACGCTTCAGAATGCCAGTGAAAAAACATTATCATTCTAAAGAGGTGACTCACTTAATGATTAGCTTTCCAGTGGAGAGAAAGCAGTACACACCTCTTGTGGTTTGTAAAGTCCTCATATTTGTTTTGTTTCATTCTACTGAAAACCAGTGTGGTTTAATTCAGATGCCTTCTCGATGAAGGAAGATGGGTGTAACCTGCAGCGATCACTTGGCAGTCAGACACAACCGGATGGCAACCGGTGTTGTAACAGTGCAGAGTGGCCCTTTCACCAAAGAAACGTATGCGAGAATTTGAAATCCCTTTGTTTTGTTTTTTTAAATACAGGCTTTGGTTCTGAAATTCAGCGTTCGGCTTCAGCTGTTTGTGTTTCATCATCTGTTGGGTGGAAATGTGTTCCTTTTTTAAATGGGTGGGCGGTTATGGAGCAATGATTTATTAGCATAAATTATTGCATAAAAGCACAACCGCCCACCCATTTAAAAACGGCATGTCAAATGCCGACTGCCACTGCATGCGAATTTGTCAAATGCTGCCAAATACTGACTTTTAACAGAGCAAAGACAATCAAATAGTGACTTTTGGCTGCAATTCTGTTAGTTAGTTCCAAAACGCACTGAAGAAATAATCCACTTTGAGACTGCTTTAACTGCCCGGGATCAGTGCTAAGGAATCTTGGGAATTGTAGCTTATTATGGCACCAGAGCTCTCTGACAGAGAAGGCTAAATGTCTCACAAAATTACAATTCCCAGAATTCTCTAGTCTTGAGCCACGGCAGTTAAGGCGGTCTCAAACTGGAATATTGCTGCGTTGTGTTTCAGATCTTAATCCCAACTGGACTGGACCCATTCAATGGATGGTTGAACTGTAAGTCAACACATAGGCAAATCCCATAGATTCAATGGCTGTACTTTAAGAAAGATGAGCAAAAGAATTCAGGCCTTTGTTGTATGCTTTCCATCAAGTCCTTAGTGCTGTTTTGATAAGATGGTGTCAAATGATGCCTTGATTATGAAATGCTGATGTAAAAGATCAAATATACACCAATCAGGATAATATCTACAGTAATATAAAAACTGGGAAAGGTTAATCTATTCCAGAGATGAGCAAAGTCTGGGCTTCAGGCTGCATGAGATCTGTAGATTTAAAAAATCAGATTGGTAGGAACTGGAGTGGGGTCCAAAGTTGCAGAGACCTGTTTTATCAGCTTGTCATTGTCACAGCCAGACAATCTTTTCCCCCCCTCTGTTCCTTTCCTTTCACATTGAGCCAAGCTGATGGAAAAATTCTGTTGGTTCTTTAGTCCTTTTCTCTCAAGTTTGCAAACTCAAGTTTTAATGTGTATTACCCTGAAGACACATCCGCTAGTAGTCAATACAACACATAACTAAGCTGGATTTTTTGAGGCTGTGCTTTGAACAAGTGTTACCTGAATCAATGGACACTAATAAGATGTGACTGTGACCATGGCGGCTTAAAGCTACAGGGACCCCACTGCTAGAATGGCAAGGTGATCCATTATCACCCCAGCGCAGCAAACAATGACACCTCTCCAGGATCAGTTGTGACCTATTTCCTGCAAACACTGTTTCTGTGCATCAGATAAACTGAGAATATTGTAGTTCTGCCAGTTCAACTGGTTCAATTTTAATTGTACATGCAGTAGAATTTTTAATCTTTTAATCTTCTTTTGCCTTCGCTTTTAATCTTCTCATGCCTTTATCATGTTCTTTCTCTAATCACTGTTCTGTGGTTTAAGATTATATATATATATATATATATATATATATATATATATATATGCATTAATTTCTCAAAGAACAGTGGTTTTCAAGTCAAAAAAGCTGAATCGGTCAATCTATGGGAAATGGATATACAGTCATCCCTCCTTATCCACTGATTTTTTTATCCAGGGATTCAAGCAACCACTGGTTGAAAATATTCAAAAATAGTATACATTCCAAATAGCAAACCTTGATTTTCCATTTTATTTAAGGGAGACCAACTCGCGATGGCATTATATTTAATGGGACTTGAGCATCCACAGATTTTGTTATCCACGGGGGTCCTGGAACCAAACCCTAGCAGATAACAAGGACCCACTGTACAATTAATTCTTATGTTCCAACATAGACTTGGCTTCATGTAGCATGCATCTCTGCATGCAGAGTTACACATTAATTATCGCATGGGGCCCTTTTGTTGAATGACAGTGGTGCACAACGGAAGCAAGACACGAGATGTGCAACCAAACTGAATGTGAATCCATGCTCACTCACAATGCACATCCATGTGTAGAGTAGAATCTGCATGTATAATGGTATCACATGCATGATTCTATTTCCCTGCCATATACCCAAATATGAAATGTTCCACACTGAACAAAAATGTCCAGATGTTTCTGTAGGGAAATGTATGCATGTGCAAGATACCAACAGGTTCTAGCAGTAGTGTTTAGCCCTACTTAGGCAGGAATTTCACATATTCTGTCAACACATGATGAATGGAGAACAGGGCCACGCAGACTCATCTCAATCCTGTTGCTGAATTCTCTAGCACTTCATGATGTGAGGCATAAAGATGGACCCTGGAAATATCTGTGGCGTGGGAACATTAGTATATACTGCTTGTATGTGTAAAGGCTTTGACATGAACCAGAACTCTGATTGTACATGGAAACTTTTGTAACAGTTTAGAGCAGCAATTCCCAAACTTTGGCTCTTCAGATGTTTTGGACTTTAGTTCCCAGAATTCCTGACTGTTGGCCAAGGTGGCTGGATCTTCTGGAGGTTGAAGTCTAAAATACCCGGAGGACCAAAGTTTGGTTTAGAGAATGAAAATAAAATACAGTGGGCTTTTGTTATCCATTGGGGTTTGGTTCCAAGATGCTCCGTGGATAACAAAATCTGTGGATGCTCAAATCCCATTAAATACAGTGGCACAGTAAAATGGTGTCCCTTATATAAAATGGAAAATCAAAGTTTGTTATTTAGAATTTATACTATTAAAAAATATTTTCAAGCCGTGGATGCTTGAGTCTGTGGATAAAATATCCGTGGATAAGGAGGGCCGACTGTAACACAATATAACACAACAAGCAAGACAGGGAGAGATGGCATACACCTATAGTTTACCTTGTTTAAACATGTGCAAGTTGTCAATCTGAGCTTTTGGTAGCACAAAACTGATGCTGAACAGGTTTTTGAAAGCACAAAGTAGATACCACCCTAGTCTTCTGATCAGCCCAATGAAATTACATGGCAATTTCCTCCTTATAGCAAGGCACACTGACCTTAAACTTGGGAGATATATGTTTTTGGCTTTGTTGTTAAAATTGGCATCACACTTAATGTGCTTGACATTCCAGTTGCGAATGCAGGTGATTGAGACCTTCTGCTGAGCCAGGCCTTTAAATGCATGCAGAATAGTCAGTAAATACCTGGGAGAGTTGTCTGGCACTTAGAAATGTAGCCAGGTTCCCGTTTGTAACTGTTTGTCTTCCAGAAGCTAATCAGATCTAGGGAAGTTTACATTTAGTATCTGCCAGTGGTGTAATGGCCTGTGAGATCAAAACATTAGGACATTTGGATTAGCAAGTTAATTGTCCTCTACTACTCATCCACTACCTCAGGCTTCCTTTCCCACTCTCTCCTTGGGAGAGAAAGGCTACATGAGCCCCACTTCTGGTCTAAAGGACAACAAGTCTGGAGCTGATCAGAGTTTGGATGGGAGGCTGCCTGGAAACCCGCCATATGCCATCTTAAGTGCCATTGTTCCTTGATGACAGTCTGGACCTAAATGTAATGAATCAATAATGTTCCCTATAAGAAATAGAAAATAGCAACATCAAACCCAGGGCTTAAAAGCCATAAACACAGGAGTGAGCTGGAGGGATGCAAGGATGGTTTAAAGATGCATGTAGAATGACAGCAAGGAGGAGAGTACACTCTGTGTAGAAGGGATCCATAACTCCAGAATAGCATCTGAGCCCATCTGGATTGCCAATACACTAGGCCATTGAAATTTTGGCCTTGCCAAAAGACTCACACCACCCCATGTAGATATATGTATATAGTTGGCCCTCCACATTCTCTGGGGTTAGGGGCACAGGACCCCTACGAAAGTGGAAAAACTGCAAATAAAATAGTACTGTTTGGTTTTTTTATCCTGAGAAACATCTCTCTTAGACTCTCTAGGTTCTCCAGAGCTACTCTGTGGCCAACATCTGCCAGAATGTAACCATAGAATCATGCCGGAGGACCTATAAATGCCTAGAGAAGTGTTTTCTCTAGTAATCTCTAGGTCTTTCAGCACAACTCCATGGTCAATGCCAAGCAGAGTTGCACAGGAGGATCGAGATTCTTAGAATATATTAATCAAAGTTGCAAAAGTCAAGGTTGCAAATGAATGTGTGCATGTGTTAATTAAACCTGGGCCCTCTCTTTTCCTTTTTAATACACACACACACACACACACTTTCTAAATTTTCTTTAACAACATCACATCTTACCAAATTTTCACTTTAACCACATGAAACTATGTACACATAAATACATTTAGGCTGTGCATATGATATTGTAATTTAAAGGTACAATTTTAATTTTGCTAGTTGTTTATGTCATAACTATTGCCATTACTTTCAGTGATATATAGGAATTATTGTTTATAAGTAACATTAAGCCAAAAAATATTACTAAGGGGGGGGGGGAGATACAGACGGGGAGAAAGGAGCTCCAAGACGCCCCCCTTGTCTGACCCACACGGAGGCCACAGCAACCAAGTGACATGGCCTCTGGGAGCCCTAAAAAGAACCTGCTCCCAATGGGTTCTTTTTAAGGTGCATACTGGGCGCCATTGGTGCCCTCATGCACAATGATGATGTCCACACGGCAGTGCACCATTTGGACACGGTGCCTCGTGTACATCATCATGGCGGCCCCCGTGTGGGTGAGGGTGAGCCATTATGGCACGGTAGAGCTTGGGAGCATGTGGACGCTCCACTCTCCCAAGCCCTAAAATCAGCCCTAGGCTGGTACTTTGCACCAGTCTGTACCGGGCCTAAAGACTCTGTATGGGATGGGATGGGAGGAGGTCAATGGGGGGGGGGTGACACCATGAGTTACGGCACTGGCTGACACCAACCCTAGTGATGCCACTGGCTTCAGATAAACACTGTTCAACTATTGAGGAAAGCAGGTCTGATCTTTCAGCCTTGGGGACTCAGTGCTTAGAAATAGGTGGTTAACATTGATTTGATATTAACACAGCTTATGCTGCGAAGAAGAGTTTTCACAATATTGCTTGCTTTGCCACAGGGTTTCTAACACCTCCCCCCCCCCCCCCCCCCGTTCATGTGATATTGAATGTCTGGCCTTGTGATAAAATTGAATTTACCTTCTTATTCACCACTGGCAACCATCACTAAATGAAACTACAATTTACTCAGCCTCAGAGTACCAGTTAATGATGAACAAACAATGTAGAAGAAAGGCGCTGTTCAGAACACAGGTGGTTTTCATGAGTTGCCAACTCAGGTTCTCCTTGAAATGTGACCAGCGATGGAGTGGAACATCTTGAAGGGTGGGCACTTCATCATAATGGTCTTTTCCTAGCAATGGGAAAACTGTTTTACTTCAAAATCAATACACCTCTTCTAGCAGCTTTCATCTCTATCAAGAGCTGATCTTTTATAAAACTAATGGGTCTTAATAACCCATTCAACACTGAGACAAACATATTTTGTAAAATAACAGGGATTGCTCACAGTACTTTGTTGCTAAGAAAATCCATTCCTCTCCAGTTGCTCTTAGGATTATAGCTAAAGTCAGAGAAAACAAGACATGTTGTGAAGTGGGATGGCAGGTACCAGCTTCTTCCCTGCTAACCAGAACATACTGGCACTTTGACCCAGTGAACCCTGGCTCCACTACAGTACTCTATACAAGGTATAACACATACCCTCCATCTGTCCCAGTTTGGCATGGACAATACTGATTTAATCCTTTGTCATCCCACTTTTTCATCTGATTTTGAATGTCCCAGTTTCTCTCTTCTACTTCTACACTTCCTTTTGTCCTCAGCTTTCATCTATTTCACCAAAAAGGTGCACAAGTGGCTTGCACTCAGAGCCTTATTGCACAAGGCAGCTAACTTGCATTGGCATTAAGATAATAGCGCCTTTAAAAAAAGAATGGGGATATGAATATGTAATGGGCTTGGACTGAGATAAAATATTTAGTAAATATTGGAAAAATTTTAAAATATATCAATGGGAGATATGAAGTAAATGGTAAGAAATTTTGTTAGCTTAGCAGAAGAAGGAAAAAGTCTAGGGAGTTTAGTTTCTGTGTGTGTGTGTGTGTGTGTGTGCGCGCGCGCGTGTGTGTACCTGTGTCTACCCACCCTCTTAACTTTCCACAATGCCCCAGAATGAGGCTAAGTTGCAGGTACTGTGGGAAATCAAACTGCTGGTTTGGTCCAGATGCTCAGAGTGCTGGTTCTAGTGGATCCAGAGCAGACATCAGTGATGGGCCTCTATCAGGATGCTGAGGTGCTGACAGGTTCCCAAGGATGTCTGTGGTGATGCCAACCCAGGCACATCCTCTGAACTAATGATGCACTAAGCTATTCCTGGAAGAGAAGTGAATTTCTAAGCCACAAAATCAGTCATACCAAATCCATTGCTTGGCTGGATGAGTGATTTACATGAATATGTATTGCATTTATGCAAATATTGATGCTTTTTGGAATTGCGTGCACAGGGCATTCTCAATATTCATTAATAATGAATCGGAACAAAAGGGGAAACAGAGCTTTTATTGTCGAGAAATATTGTCGCAGCTGCTCAGGCTGATAACTGATGGTGATGTCACGGAAGTGACATTTCTCTCTCCCTCTCCCCTTCCCCCTTTGCATCCACCACTAACACACATATACCAATGAGAGAAAACTGGCTGCCAGACACGCCGTTATTTCTTCCTGTCTAGCAACCCCCTTCTCATGAGCAACATGCCACAATTCACAATCGGCTCTGCAACCCAAATCGTTTAGCAGCTATTTGCAATATAGGCAAAGACTGCAAAATGAATTTGCACATGGCATATTATTCCGTGAACTTAAAATCACCCCGGCAGACCATGGTGCTCAGCCCTGATTTCCTTGGGAAGAGATACGAAATAAGAGAAAGATAAACAATATCCATCACTTTTGTTTTGCAAGGCAATTTATGGTTGTTCTTGCATTCATTCCCACAACCGCCCCAGGAAGAAGGCGAGTGTTCTGCATACATATCTAGCACCACCATGCCTTCCCCTCCTGGCGCCAATCTCCAGTGGTCTCCCTTGATAATGGTGACATCATGCTGTCACTGAAAAGTCAACAGAAAAGATGCACCATGGTCCGGCGCAGCTGAAACATACAGGCATAGTTATTGGATGTTTTCTGAGAGGGTGCTACAATGGTTAGGAAATAGTTGTAGAACTTTCATGAGCAGTTTGAGCAAAAGACGCTCATTATCACCTGCAGCTAAGTGGAGGAAATGGATAGAAGGTACTGATGTGCGATGCTACAAAAGAGGATCGCATGGGGGAGAGCTGCAAGGTGAAGGGACACTAGTGTGAGTGCACATACAAATTTGTGGTGGTGTTGAGTGCTTTCATGTCAATCAGAGTGTAGTATCTAGATGGGAGGAAGTAATAGCTTCTCTCTATTCTGCATTGGTTAGATATCACCTAGAATACTGTGTCCAGTTCTGGGCACCACAATTCAAGAAGAATATGGACAAGCTGGAGCATGTCCAGAGGAGGGCGACCAATATGGCGACAGGTCTGGAAACCATGTCCAACGAGGAGTGGCTTAGGGAGCTGAATATAATTAGCCTAAGGAAGAGAAAATTGAGAGGTGACATGAAATCCGTGTATAAATATTTGAAGGAATGTCCTATTGAAAATGGAGCTAGCTTGTTTTCTTCTGCTCCAGAGACTAGGATATGGAGCAATGGATGCAAACCACAGGAAAAGAGATCCCACCTAAATATTAGGAAGAACTTCCGGACAGTAAGAGATGTTCAATACCAATCTGTATTGGCTACCAGTCTGTTTCCAGGTACAATTCAAACTTCTGGTTTGGGCCCATAAATCACCATATAGCTTGGGTTCACACTATCCGAAAGATTGCATATCCACTTAAGACCCTGCCTGAGTTTTCTGATCACTGGAAGAAGGGTTTCTCAGAGGCACATTTGATGAGGACACTAAAAGGGGACTTTCTTGGTAGCCACTCTTAGGCTATGGAAGTAACTGTCCATGGGATGCCATCCTTTGTCCTCTCCTTCTGCTGAGGGGCCAAGAACTTTTTATTTAGACTAGCTTTGGTCTATTAACTGTTTGCTATGCAAGGATCTTGTAAAGGTATTTGTTCCCTTTCTTGTCCTATTTTTAAAAGATGTGTTGAAGCTGTTTTAATTCACAGAATCATAGAACTGGAAGAGGCCATAAGGGCCACCTAGTCCAACCCCTGCCATGCAGGAATATGCAACTAAAGAACTCTTGAAAGATGCCCATCCAACCTCAGCTTAAATATCTCCAAAGAACTAGAGTCCACCATCCTTGGAGGCTGTCTATTTCACTGGTGAACATTTCTCACAGTAAAGACGCTCTCCCTGATGTTCAGGCAAAATCCCTTTCCTTGTAATTTGAATCCAATCATTGCTTGGTTTTAATATATGAGAGGTGGTTTAATTCTATTTAAATTGCCCTTCAGTGTTTTTAACTTACTATGTTTTGTTCCAATTCATGTTGTAATTTGAACTGTAACCTGAATTATAGAAGGAAAGAAAAAAGAAAGAGAGAAGGAGGGAGGGTGAGGGAGAGATCAAAAACTTGTCTTTCAGACTCAGATAACATTAAGAAGTTAACTGATGCATAAAGCTTGTCTAAGATCTATGGATCATAGGTATATTTATATTACTGAAGGCTTTGAAAAGTGTCTTCAGGAAACTTATGATGTCCTGGTTTTTGGCTATTGGTTTGAGGATACGGGGCATTTAGTGACGATGTTATGTACTTTAGTGTCCAGTAGTGAATTCAAAGAGAGCCAGCATAGCATTGTGGTTTGATCTATGGCTATGGCTAGTCATTTGACTATGACTCTGGAGGCCAGGGATCGAATCCTGGCTTGGCCATGTAAACCCATTAGGTGACATTGGGCAAGTCACATTCTCTCAGCCTCATAGGATCATAAACCCTTTCTGAACAAATTTTGCAAAGAAAATCCCGTAATAGTTTCACCTTAGGGTCACCAGAAATGACTTGAAGGCAGACAACAACAAGTGAATTCACAAAGGAGAATCATTAGTCTGAGGTCTCTGCTGATGCTTAACTGAATATTCACACTCCATTGAAAGTCAGTCCATTTCTCCAAACTCAAAGCCTCCTGACTGCATCCATTTATTTTATTCTAGCAAGATGCATGGATGTGGCCCTGCAAGCAGATGCCACATTTGCAGAGCGATTTCCACCTTGCCAGTTACCAGGAAAGGGTATGAAATTGGAAATGGTTTCTCCCACCCAGAGAGAGACACGTTTCCTGTACACATGCATGTGCATGAGTGCTTTTGCACTCGAAGCACCGCTACCAAATTAGGGTGCTTTTGTGGGGGGGGAATTAAAAGAGAAAATTATTCTCTGGCTCAAGCGGCTGTAGGAAAAGCCAAAGATGCATTATGAGCTCTGAATGAATAGGTGAACTATGGCTTGTTGCTGTGCACGCACGCCAGCGAACAAACTCAACTGACTTGTGATTGGTTTCGAACGGATCCTGGCAACCAATGCAGCCATGCCAGTGTGTGTCCTAGCAACAACATTTCCCTAATGAACGAACACCAAGGCATTATGACTGTCTGGAAAAAATAAAGGGAGGCCAGATCCTCAGAGAAGGGGCCCGATCCTATAGTAACAAAAGCCAAGCATTTCTGAAATAAGGACTAGAAGGGAATAGGAAGTGGAGTGGAGTTGTGTGCATTTCTCATTCAGAATCATTGCTTGTTTGCATTTTCCTGCTCTCTTGTTCATCATGCTTTTTAATTAGGAGCATCAAGAAAAGAAAAGGAAAACCCTAAGCACTGCTGCACATGAGCCTTTCACTTGCTCTTTTCATGTGTGTGTGTTGTGTGCCTTGATGTCATTTCCAACTTATGGTGGCCCTAAGGCAAACCTATCATGACGTTTTCTTGGAAGATTTGTTCAGAGAAGGTTTGCCGTTGCTTTCCCCTGAGGCTGAGAGTGTGTGACTTGCCCAAGTTCACTCAATGGGTTTCATTGCCTAGCAGGGAATCGAACTCTGGTCTCCAGAGTCATAGTCCAACGCTCAGACCACTACACCATGCTTTTGCTCCTTCAGTTTATGTAGGTATCAACGAATCTTGCTAATCTTCATGCCAGAAAAAGAACAAGTGGTTAATCTTTGAAGACTAGGAAATACATCCAGGCGTAGCCGTGTTGACCGTAAAGTATAACAACATCCAGAATCCCCAAACAGGGATATTTTTATTGGACCAACCAAAATGCATAAAATTTATATATAAATACATTCAAAGCTCCACTGACTTCTTCATCAAGCAAAGATGTTAAAAATCGTCCAGGAGAATTTTGATTTTGACAATGTTAGACATGCAGTTTGTCATAATGTTGCTGGTGGTGTTCTGAGTATGGAGGGATATCTGTTGCAGGCAGACCATTCCTCCTTCTGGTCCTGGGAGACAAAGTATTTTAAAGTCCAGGAAATAAAATTTAAATTCCATTAGCAACACAAAAAGATACTTCCTTTGAAACCCAACATCTTGACAAAAGGCAGGCGGTTAACAACAACTTAAGTCAAAGTCAACTTGATGGCAAATAACAACAAGAAATAGCCCCCCCCCCCCAACAATGGTTCAGTTTTCTGATGGTGTAAACAGGACTAGATTGGCATTGGATGTAATCCAGTAAGGTTCTTCTCACATGCTTATTATGCTCACAATAACTAACTCCTTTCATTTTAAAAGCTTTTACAATTTACAATGGCTCCTCTTTCATTCCAGGCCACTGGGTGGAGCCCTTAATCTGTGCATAGTATCTTGACATGTATTACTACAAAATTTACCTGGCACTATCCAAGATAAATCTGGATGGCTTCTCTTATGTTGTGAATTCAAATAAATAGCAAGCAGCAGCACTCTCTATCCGTAAATTTCTATCCTTAAATTTCATTTCACATCAGGTTTCAGGTAAAATGGACCCAACCCAGCAATGTTTGGTTTTTTGTTTAGGAGGCAACCAAAAGTAGTTCACAGATCAGGTTCAAAAACTTTCTTGAGGTTTTCATGAAGGTCCAATGGTTCATGCTGGATTTCTACAGCATAACGGATAGATAGATCAATGGACAGACAGGCATTTCAATTGTAGCATAGATTAGAAGTACAGTAGTTCTTTGGCACTGAATGCGTCCGTTTTAAGTACTGAAGCGATTGCTGGGATATAAATGAAATGAATGAATGCAAAGTATTTTGGGAAAGTGTGGTGTTGGACAGGTGCTTTAAATCCACTGGTTATTACAAAAGACCTGTTGCTACTGAAAATGAAAACTGCTAAAACTGGTTCTCGGTATGGATCCACACCACTGTATGCCAGAAGTGCTGTCAGTTTCTATAATAAGGGAATTAGCTGGCCAGTTTAGCATCATGTTCAGTTTTTAGATATGTACAGAAACGCTTTTGTGGTTCACCCACCACCCTACATTTTGGAAAGGAAAACCCCCGGTAAGCTAAAAATTGCACATTCCACTGCAAACAGGCCGGAAGGATCGACTGCGTCTGTTTACCTATTGATCTGCCTGTCTCTTCAAATAACAGAGAGATGGAAAAGGCCAAAGCGACATGGGGCAAGGTGAGGCTGCCATTTTAGGAAAATATTTGGCTGCATCATGGAAGAATGGCCCTAAAAATAACCTAGCTTTCCCCCCTTCCCCTCCTAGTTACTGAATAGAACTTCTGTTTTTGAATCAGACATGCTTATTCACAGAACAAATATAGCTTCTGCCTACCAAGGAACTGTGGAGGGCAGGCCTAAGAGAACTTTCACTGTGATAATATACATCCTTGCATTGAAACCTCTCCTTTTTTTCCTCTTTTAAAATTTATGGGAACATGGAGCAGGGCCTTTTCAGTAGTGGCTCCCAGACTCTGGAACTTCTTTCTCAAAGCAGTGAGAATAGCACCCTCCTGACTTTCTTCTTGCAGACAAACAAATATTTTTCTATCCCAAAAGGCATTTGATGAATGATGATATAATGCATTGGATATTGCTAACTGCTGTGCTAGTATGTGTGTGTTTTAATGATATATGTTTAAACCTGGTTTTAATTTTTCCTGATATGTTTAAATTTTGTATTTTGTGGATTCTTAACAATGTTTTTAGTTGTCATAAGCCGCTGAGAAAAAGGTAGGATAGATATCACCATCATCGTTGTTGTTGTCGTTATAAAATCATTTACTTAGTATGAACGGTATATGCACAGGGATGGCCAAAGATACTTTGCTTTCTCACATACCAATGGCACATATATGTCTGTCCCTGGTTTCCACTCCACTATACGCATCTGAGAAAATAGAATGAAGTCTATGAAAGCTCATGCTGCCAAAGTCTTCATTTTAGTTAGTCTCAAAGGTGCCAAAAAATCTCTCTACATACAGATACTTTGCTTTGTGAGGGATAGAATGAGATGCCCTTTCTTTTCCTTTGTTCTCCAACCAAGCAGAAAAGCCAGGGAGATCAGAAACAGCCAAGGAACGGCCATTGATGCCCTCCCAGTATCTGCTGTTATTAGAGGTGATTGCCTCAGTCTGCCTAATAGTAAGGTTGGCCTTGTTTGTGAGTGTGTTTGTGTGAGAAAGAGCTTTACTGCTGAAATCCTACATCAGGGTTATGTTGAAGAGATCTACACATGTAGACTTACCCATTAATTGTCACGTGTAGCTGTTGTGTTGAATGACAGTGCCACACTATTGAACCAAGACACAAAATGTGCAACCAAATGCACAACCAATGGTATGTAATGGCACCATTTACAATGTACATCCATGTATAATGTGACCCATTAGGTTCACCTTAGGATAGGGTCATCCTAGATGCATGGGTTCATGTTAGGATCCCCACAAGTTCAAAATAAATTGACAGCATACAACAACAGCTTCAAGGTCTGTGATCACTCTCCTCTTTATCTTTAAACCAGACTCGGACTCTTTATCTTTAAACCTTTAAACTTTAATCTGTAAAGCTCTTTATCTTTAAACCAGACTTGGACTGGATAGCTCTTCAGAGGACATTTCCAAACAAGAAAAACTCCAAAAAGGACCTCTGGCAAGTCCTTCAGACAGAGGACTGTCCTCTGTTAAAAACAAGGGCCATGTGGTTGCCTTAACATTGATTTCTAGCCACTTGGATTGCAAAGACGACGTGTGAGTTTAACCTGCTTGCAGCTGGGATTTGGGTTAAGAGGATGCTTCAAGCTGTGGACTTACAAACACTCCTTTTCATGAACAGCACAGAAGGGTGGCTGTTTCTAGGTCTCATTCTTTAATGCACTCTTTGACGGGTGTCACACACATATGCCACCCTCCATGGGACACTTCTGTGCTTGACGTAGGCCAGGCTCACAGCGAAGAAGATAATGTGATGAGAGGCATTTATGGTAGGGTTTCAAAGCTGGCAGCAGCAGGAAGAGTAGCTGGATAATCAAACTGGATATCAGAGCGGCCAAGTCTGGTAGGGAAAGAAAAGAGAAAGTCAAGGCTGTTACTGTAGCTGACTGACGCCAGCTTTGCGCTGCGGCCAGAGCATCTTCCAAGAGTCCGGCCGTAGCACAGATGTTCCCATTGTGTAAAGTGAGGGAGCCTGCTTGCAAAACTTCTTTGAAAAACTTTAAATTCTGCTTCACCTCACAGTTTGCCTTGTGAGGATATTTTTAAGAAAACAAACAAAAAAATGTCTTCTCCCCCCCAAACACACCCACACATGTTCTACTTTTCCTTTACCGGTTGTTGACTCCTCCGGGTTTTTTCAAACCTCCTCCTCCCCTCTATCCCACACCCCAGTGCTAACTCTTGATTTAAAAAATGCTAACACCCATCCAGCCCTGCTATTAATATTAGTCAGAGAAAACCAAGATAAAGTAACAGAGGTGAGAGCTTAGCATGGAAGAATTTAACTGTTCAGAGGAGAGGCTTCCAAGTAGTCCAGGTATCTGGCAAGAAAAAAGGATGTTACCTTCATCCCTTACTTTTTGAGTAACAGGATTACAATATTTTTCTTTTAACATAATGGCTTGGATCCAGGTAATGCACTATGCTAGCAGTTGCATTTCTTCCAGCATCAAACAGCTTAATTTCCCCATGGCCTTTCCTCCTCCAACTAACACCACCTATGCAACCATAGTTACACTGGCATAGTGTACCAACAGGTTCTGGCCAATGACTAATAATGTCCCTTTTTTAAAGTGAAATGCATAACATGTGCTCCTGTAAAGCAGGGGCATGGGATCCCTTAAGCGAGGCTTATTTAAAGTGTCATTTTTAAGTATAATTTTTAAGTATTTTAAAGAATTTTTAAGTATACTCACCTATCATCATCATCCATCATCATCTATCCTGCAACTATACAGATTTAGTAGGGACAGCTCTTATTAATTCTATGTTTTGTGTTTTGCTTACCATTTCCAGACTTTTTGCAATAAGGCACTTAGGTTTAAATGTTCGCTTTAAAGACAGACATATAGAAAACGACTGAACTTTTTCTTTTTAACCCAGAAATTAGATGTGAGCTTGCCAGACAAAGGAGTAACTAGGAATATGATTTGACTTTCTTACTTTCTTCTAAAGCCCACAGATATTGTCTGATAAATACATAGGCAATGCAGCCTAGACAGCACAAGCTATAAATATATGTAAACAGCGTAGGCTTATCAGTCAAGGAGGCCAAGCATCCAGGGTCAGGGTTGTTTTAACAGCGGTAAGTGGGGAAAGCTTCAATGCCAGCACAATGCCCCCAGTGACAGGTACTGTTTGTTCGTGTTTTCTTTCCCTGGAACATATGGTTTTAGCAGAAGGCAAAACAAAGGACATTTTTAGAGAATTTAGATTGGCTGAGAAATAAAATCATATCAACAGGAGCAAACAATCCTGTGTGCCAATTGTTACGATTGTACTTCTTTTCATAGCCTAAAATGGGGTAGTCAACCTGGTGCTATCAAGTTGTAAAGGACTATAGCCAAAGATTGGAAAGAGCTAGCTAATGAACTCGTCCCATTTTGAGCCCATTAGATTTTTCTCCTAATGTCACTCAACGCACTAAAGCCTTGTCTACATGGGCCAGAATACTCTGGAGCAGGGGTAGGCAACCTTTTTGAGCCGGGGGCCGGGTTGCTGTCCCTCAGGCGACTGGGGGGCCGAAGCTGGGGGGTGGAGCTTCGACCCTCCGGGGCGGGGCCGCATCCGGCCCGCGGGCCGGAGGTTGCCGACCCCTACTCTGGAGGCAGCCCTATGTATTCTGGCCCCAGAGCTGCCCCAATGTCTCCTTGTTACCTGGCATTGCCATTGCGATGCTGGGTGGCTGTTTGAACACACATCTTGTTGTGCCACCCATCATTCTGTGCTGCTACCTTTGAGACTAATAGCAGCTTTGAGGCTAATTGTATTATCTACTTACTGTATATATTCATGGATAAGACATTTTGGTCAAAACATTGACCTCCCAAAAATTAGTCGACTTATCCATGGGTCAGTGTAAGTACTGTACTTTAACTATAATTTTAAAAAGAACCATCACCTGGAGAAAGTCAAGAGCATAATCACTCTTGGAACTGCTGACCCCCCTCTATTCTTTCATCTATCCAGCCTACATGAATTTTGTAAGTTCTTTGGTATTGTTTTGCTTTGCTCCATCCTTTAGAGCTTTTGTTGCATGCCATTAAGTTTTACCCTTGACTTATCCATGGCTCATGTAAAAATCTTTAATTTTGGTCCCAAAACCAGCCCTCGACTTGTATATGAAGTTGACTTATAGTTGAGTATATAGGGTAATTAACTTCCACCTTCTCTCCTAGTTGTTGTGTCACCAGAGCTTACCTTCTCATCTACTCTACATCTATCTACTGGCTAGAAGCAGGTAGCCAGCCCCCTTTTCTCTAAATAACAAGCTGCGAGTAACTATGGTTGGTATGATTAATGAATAGCACCTGATGGTATGATCTAGGGCCATGCCTAGGTTTCAGGGTTTGATTTGGAGATCCCTGTTCTGGGACAGTCCTAAACATGGAGTTCTTTAAGCAGAGGCTGGATGGCCATCTGTCAGGTATGCTTTGATTGAGATTTCCTGCATGGTAGAAAGGGATAGACTGGGTGGCCTTTGGGGTCTCCTCCAACTCTATGATTCTGTGATTCTAAAAAGCCTACATGATCCTCCATATCCGATAGCCAGAGGAGAATTCCTCCTTACTCTCCTCAGGTGCTTTGTATGATAAAGGGCGAGTATCCTTTGCCAATGTGAAAATACAGTGTTAAAACTGAGCTACCAATACAGTCAGTTCTGTACATGGAAAGGCAGGGGGCACCAATGTGACTTGTGCTGGGCAGTAAAAATATCTCAGGCCACCCCTGGAGCCAGTGCTGAATCATATAGTAACATTAGTTATTATATGACTAAAAATTCTTGGAGTGAGGGTAAAGACAGAAAGGAAAACTGGCAGTTATCAGCTAGACTCAGTTTCCATAAGCCTAGTCTGACTCACAAAGGCCTGGTCAGATCAAGAATAAGGGCTACTTATATCATCCCAAGATTCTCACTTTCCAGCTTAAGGTGGACAGGGAAACTCTTATGATGGTCTATAAGTCATCATTCTTTTGGCATCCGTTAATGTTAAAATCATTAGCTGATACATTTGGGAAGTGTTGAGGTCTGGTGGCCAGCCCTCCTCTTCAGGAGAAAGCTGCAACTGTGGCAGAGTCAGGAGGGGCATGTTCGCCTTTCTCCTTCTCCATAATGGTGGCCTCCTTTTGAGGAGGAAACCACTGCCACAGTATAGGCAGGAGGGGAGTGTTTACCTCTTCTCACCCCACAGAGGGAGAAAGACCTAACCAGGTATCACAGCACTTCTGAGGTGTTACCCAGGGTGAGCAGCATCTCCTGCACCCCCCTAGTGACACCACTGCCAGTAGCCCTAAGTTTAAAACACAATAAAAAAAGGAACCAGAAAATGTTCTCCAATTGAAAATATAACAAGCAGAACAACAAATCCCTTGAAAACTCACACCCCTCTTTACCAAATGTGAGGGTCATTTGTATGATGAGAGCAGCCAGTCCATCCAGAGGATTCTATATTGTCAGTGCTGGAGATAAATTGAGGCACTGAGTCAGCCAAATTGTGTTGTCTGGAGCCAAAGTGGGTAGCTTTACCTTTGGTACAAAGGAATAAATGTCCAGAAAAAAAATCAGTATGTTTCTAGAAATACACTGAAGCTGCAGCTGAAAACTTTCAGCCAACAGAACTAGGTTACGGTGAAAATAATACATACCAAACGTAGAAGCAGTTTTGTCATTGTTTGCAGTACTGGCAACACCATATTAACCCACCCACCTCACCCCACACACACTGCCCAATACTATCAGGTATTTTCTAGTTCAGGCAGTCCAGAAATTAGACACATCCCCTTCAAAATATATTGCCACCATCTTCCATCCCAGACAACCTGGCTCCACTCTCAATGTGTTACCCCGAGAAACAATGCCCAGTCTGCCAAAACTTGCACTTTATAAAATAGTGTGTACCTTATATTTTGAGTGGAAGCATCACCTGTGAACGTTGCCATATCTAAGAAGAAGAAGACTGTCTCTCCATCTGTCTTCAACAACTCCTCTTATTCATTGACAGCTTAATAAATTTGATAGGCCAATAATTTATCTAGCCCTTTCTTTCCTGCTGTTTGCTGTGCTACCATTGTTACTACTGGCATTACAGCATACCATCCAACATTTCACAAATGAAAACTGGGACACGTATGGCCAAGTAACATCAGAGTGTGGTCAAGATGGCAAAAGTTATTAATGAGGAAGAAAACAGAAACTAGGAGAGGCTGCACCAGATCCAATTTTTGCCTGATCCTACAGGGAAGCACAAGATTCTGTCTCTTGTCCTCCCTCTCTCCTGAATTAAATGAGTGCATGTTACTTTTGCCTTCTGAAATCAATTTGCACTAAGTGAAGTAAGTGGAATACAGGGGTGTTACCCTAAATATTACCCTTCCGTGCAAGGTCCTTCTGTTTGCTATAAATTTAATATTAAAGGGGCTGTCATAGTCCCGAGAGTGTCTCAATGCAGAGAAAGCTGCTTTGATCGTATAAGAAAATCCTGGACCTTATAAGGAGATCCTGTAGAGACACCACAGGAGCGCTTAGCATAAAATCCAGAGGAATTTGCCAGTTATCGAAATCTGCACAAGCCCCTCATCAATGGAAACCACTGTGTGTGCGATATCTGTGTTTGCAAGTAAACAGAAGCTCAAGAGTATTTCCCTCCAGGAGAGGAATGTCTTTGTTCAGGGACACCTGCATGGATGACCAGCTGATTCTCAACTGTCTTGCTCATTCTCCTACCTGGAAAATCCACTCTAATTCCAAAACTGCTCCAGAATAGGTTTTGCCATATCTATGGGCCCACCTGGGCAATCCCAATTCAGTCTCTGTTGAGATCAGGCAGACACTCTGTCTGTATCTCCCTTGACTCCTTGGCACATGCAAGCCACCCAAGATCCTAAGGCAGCATGCTGAGCCAGTATCACTTTACCATGCCCCCTCCCCAAGTTGGAACTCCATGCTGATTGTGCTGTATTATCCCCTGCTAAAACTTCTAAGTCGCTATCAGCTACCACCTTTATATCATTACTTCTTGAAAGTGTGCATGAGTGAGTGTTCTTGCATGAATGATGAATCCTTTATTTCTAAAATAAGAACCATTTAGAACTTGCATTTTGGAGTTATACACGGCTAGATCCTGGCTTTCAGATGTGCAAAGCCCTCTCAGCAACTTCACTTAAGCTAATAAAAAAAAAATCTTTGTATACTGATTGCATTTTATCTAACAGGGAAAAAGGGGGAGGAAGGAAAAGAAACTACGACGTTTTAAAAGCATCTGAAAAAAGTGGGATGCTGGATTATTAATCAGGACTCTCCCTATCAAACTGGTACAGTTGGAGGATATGTTACAGTGGCCACTGAGAAATTTCCTAGCATATTTGGATTTATACATCATTTCCAAATCCTGGAACAAGGCAGGGTTTTGGTCCAGGATTTGACCTGATATTTTACCTTGGGGTCATAACACCTCCTGAGAGGTTTTGGAGGAATCTGGCAACTTTGCATAGAAGTAGATGGTTCAAGTGCACCCTTTAAAACAGTAACTGCCCTCGAAAAGCATTTAGAAGCTGCAGTGAGGATGTGGCAACTTGCCTCTTCAAGGAGGGCAGAAGATGAGTCACTTGCTAGGAACACTGGAGTCCGATGCCCTAGTGCTTTCTCTCCCTTTTGGGAGGAGTTGTTGCTTAGTGGTAGAGGACACATTTTCCATATAGAAGACCTTGGGTTTAATTCCTGACATTTCCAGGTACATTTCACAGACATTTCCCGTCTGTGAAACCCTAGAGAGCTGCTGCCAGCCAATATGGATAATATTTGAGCTAAGCAGATGGGCGGCTCTCTATTCATTGTCTTTCTGTGGTCTTCTTGGCGTAATTTCAAGCCCTGACCACTATGACCATCATGTTTGGATAAGCATTCAAGGGCTAGTTAATATGGTAAAATGAACTAAAATTTTTTAACAGTACTGTAATGGGATTTTTTAAGGAGCTATTATGACGAATGTGAACAGGAAAGTATTTCTAATAAACGAAAGAGGGGTTTCAGGGATCTGAAGTCCTCTCAATGACATCCTCCAAAATTTCCCTCTTTTTTGGGGGGTGGGGGGTGGGGAGGATTTTTTTTCTTGCAGGTTATGTAGTCCAGGTCTAGGAGAATTAACACAATGGATATTAAGGCATTTTTGGCCTGTTTGGGGACAAAACATTACTTGAAAAGTCCACGGGCCACACTTTGTATATGGCACTTCACAGGAGTGGTTTATAATTATTAATTCAACAATTCCCTATTCTCAGGTTTAATGATAAGATCCATAAGGGAAAGTGGATGGCAGTGATGAAAGGGGATGCTGGATTATTAACAGGGACTCTCTTGAGCAGATATTAAACCTTTAGTACTGAGTATAGGTTGCCAGGATTTCCTGGGGTCTTTCCAACAGATCTTTCTATGTGTTAACATGACCAGAGATTTGGAAAACAGATAGGATGGTCACTAACCAGGCTGGCTGGGCGATGCTAGTAAATATAGTCTTAAAAAAGAGACTTTCCCCAGGTCTGCACATCACCTTCTCATCCATCCACTTAGTCAACTTTATCTTATACAGTATCAGCTCAAAAACATGGCTAATTTCACAATATAAATCCCATCATTTTTTTTAAAGCATAGTGCTAAAAGATCTTGGTTCTGTGGAATGGAGGGAAATTAAACAATGACATTGATGGGATTAATATTTTTGGAGATGGCCAATTTGTTCTAGTTGAAGAAATTTTCCAATCTAATGGAAGGGTTGGAATCATTTCTCTTTCAATGGCTGCAGATGGAAAGGGTTTTATTATTATTATTATTTTAAAAAAAATAAGCTGAAGGAGAATAATTTGAGGACAGTATTACAACCTTTGGGAACAAAGTCCTCTATCTGTCCTGATTGAGTTCAAGGGCTATATTATGAGTGATTGACAATATTCTTATGAGTTCTGTAATGCACAATGATGAGCGCAAATTACAGCAAGAGTGAAGGATTTAGATTGCAAACTGACATTACAATCCTGGCCCTTTGTCTGCACTACAGCTCCTAGAAACTCTAGAAGTGCTGCTTCTTTTTCCCCAAAAAGCATTTCTACAAACTTGAATTGTAATTCTAAACTTCTTTGGGCTGAAACCTCTCTTTGAGTCATATATACTGATGGCTGCCTCCTCTTCTTCTTTCCTGTCATCATTCCATCATGAGGGCACACTCCAGGATAACCAAGAAATACAACCCAAAATGGGGCTCTGCAAACAGGAGCCGAAAAGGCTGGCAAGAGAGTGTCTATATAATTACTGTTGTTAACTGCCATCGGGTTGACTTCTACTTATGGCAACCCTATGTATGAGAGACCTGCAAGACACATTTGTTATCAACAGCTCTGCTCAGGTCTTGCAAACTCGTGGCAATGGTTTCTTTGAGGCTAACCACATGAAATGTGGCCTTTCTCTTTTCCTACTGCCTTCCACCATACCAAGCATTATTCTCTGTTCAAATAAGTCATGCCTTCTCCAGATAGGTCCAATGTGTGTGTATATGAACCTTCAAGTTGCCTGTTGAGTTGTGCTGATCCCATTAATTTCATAGGGTTTTCATAGGCAAGGAATACTTAGAGGTGGTTTTGCTAGTTCCTTCCTCTGAAACATAACCCACAGCATCTGGTGGCCTTCCATCCATGTACTATCTATGGCTGGCCCTGCTTATGTTGGATATCTAAAGAACTTTCAACTGAGCTAAGATCTAAAAGGCATGTACAAGAAATGGGGAAAGGGTGAAACCACCAAAGAGGCATTCAAACAAATAGCTGGGGCACGTAGGGAGAGAGTCAGAAAAGGTAAGGTGCAGAATGAACCCAGGCTTGCTAGAGAGATTAAAAACAATAAAAATGAGTTGTTGGTTTTTGTTTGTTTGTTTGTTTGTTTGTTTATCTCTTTAGCAAAAAGAACAGCAAGGAAATGGTAGAGCCACTTCATGGAGAAGAAGGTGATATGCTAACAGGAAAAGGCAAAACTACTGAATACCTTCTTTGCCTCTATCATCTCTGAAAAAAAGAGAACAGTGATCAGCCGGGTGGAAATGGATCAGAAGTTGCAGAAGGGGAAATGCGGCACAGAAGTGATACAAAGGTAGTACAGGAACACCTGGCTATTCTAAATGAATTCATGTTTCCAGGGCCAGATGAACTTCATCCAAAAGTATTAAAAGATCTGGCACAAGTAATGTCAGAGCCACTGGCAATCATCTTTGAGAATTTCTGAAGAACAGAAGAGGTCTCAGCAGACTGGAGGGAGGCAAGTATTGTCTCCATCTTCAAAAAGAGGGAAGGGAGGGAGGAAGAGGATCCAAATGATTCCCTCCCAGTCAGCCTGACATCCATGCCAAGAAAGATTCTAGAGAAGATCATTAAACAGACAGTCTATAAACACTTAGAAAGATATCCCATGATCACAAAAGGTCAACATGGTTTTCTCAAAAACAAGTCATGCCAGACTCATCTTCTGTCCTTTTTCAGATAGGGTTACAAGAGGGTTGGACTGGATGACCCTTGTGGTTTCCCCAATTCTATGATCCTATAGACAGAAGGCTATCTGGGCTTCCCATGTTTGGCATTATGATGAGCAAAGGCTGATCTATATCCAATCCATATGGGTAATGAGTGAAATCAAATGCCTCTGCCACCTCAAATGGTCCCACCAAACTGAGTGATTTTGTGTGACTGTTCCAAAGGGACAGGTTGCTTCTTTGTGTGTGCTTGCTAGTTAAACACCCCTGAACCAGTTTTTGTCCACCAACCCTTGCCTTTCCAGAGCACCAAAGGCATCCATTCATTAATAGGTTTGCTACCTGATACTCTGCTCACCTCCTGCTTCCACTTCCTGAGACTCTAAAGGGCCAAACAGAACCTGTGTGAATGACCATGCAGTGGATTCCTACAAAGCACCTATTCACGATTTTGTAAAAATGGCTTACACAAACTAGGCAACACAGCAGTAAAATAGCTCTTTATATACCAAATCTGGGTTGAAAAGGTCAATATAATTAAGCTACTGCCCCCTATGCTCTCCAGCCCCCAAACCTGGGATGCCCATAGTAGCAAGGAAACTGCTACTGCGAATGCATGGAAACACGAAGGAGAGGAGGAAGCGGTTGTGTTTGTTACATGGAGCACCAGCTCAAAAAGGGTAGAATGTCCGTTAGTGAATGGAGATTTTGTTAATGTGCAAATGTCTGCAATCCCAGAGTCTGGAAGCAACAAGTTACATTTTAAAAATAACAACACCAAACCTAATGAGAAAAAAACTGAGAGCGCTGGCATGTTTAGCTTGGAGAAGAGAAGATTGAGAGGTGACATGATAGCTATCTTTAAATATATGAAGGGATGTCATGTAAAAAGAGGAGCAAGCTTGTGCATTGCCCACTAAATAGCAATTCTGCCCTCAAAATGAAACGTTCCCAAAGTCTTACTCTGCAAGACTAAGCTGTTCAACAGTGAAATATGCTGCCTTGGAGTGTGGAGGAGTCTCCTTCTTTGGACAGAGGCTGGTTGGCCATCTCTCGGGAGTGCTTTGATTGTGTCTTCTTGCATGGCAGCGAGTTGGACTGGATGGCCCTTGGGCCATCTAGGACTCTTTCTATCTGCCCTGTTTGCATTCCCTTTGTAACTTTGCTCACACTTTTCCTTAGATGCCTAAACCGTATTTCGAAATGTTCTACAGAACTCTTAGGTTACCATAGTGCCCAATGCCATCATTGCTACATGTCTTTAAGGGGTCCAATGTGATGATGCCTGCTTGGCTGGGCATGCAGTAAAAGATGTATGAATACACATGCATTGCTTCAGTTCTGTCTCTTGCACTGGGAAGTATATACATACTTAATATGCCATTTTTACGGCCGCGGTATGAATCCCTCAGGAAATCTCACTGTGGGAGTAAAAATAGGCAAGTTGAAAGGAATATTCATTCCTCATAATGTCTAGTTTGACCCAAGCAGGGAAAGATACAGTTTGAGTGGTAGTCCTAGGCAACTTCTGTCTCAAAGCATGCTGTGTATGTGTTTCTCTATTGCACATTGGTTCACTTTTCTTTGCTCAGATCTGTAGGAATGATGCATGCAGCATAAAACAGACAAAGAACAGGGCTAGAATTTCTGCTAATATCTTTTTCTAACTGTCACCAGGAGCAAAACCATCCCAGCTGCTATAGATGGCTTTGCTTTCACCCACTGACTGCTCGACTAACTTATACTTTCCCACATTACTAGACTGTTAAAATTTATTTTTAAAGCTTGGCCTCATGTGCCTTTATGGGTTATAACTTCCTGCCTCTCAGCTGCTGATACATTTCCAGTCTGTCTGCCCATGGAACTGTAGTGCATGGCGACAATCCATGTGTTTCAATGCGGAGAGGCTCACGAAACAGCAGCTACGTCTTTGGAAAATCTGAACTTTTTCCTATATGACATGTTTAACTTGCCTGGAATTTAATTTAAAAGAAAAAACCTCCCCTACTTCATACTTGGAAGGATTGTCATTACTGCTGCTTCTCTTTCTCTTCTTCTTCTTTCTTCTCCTTCCCTTTCTCCTCCTCTTTTTTGGTCGATGTCCAGAAAAAGAGAGAGAAAGAGAGAGAGAGAGAGAGAGAGAGAAGAGGCTGGTTATGAGTTTAGTTTTTAAAAAATGAATGGTGCAATTATGATTTCATATCTCAATACAGGGAGTGGATAGGCAGCTGTGGCTACCATGGAATTCCATCCAGGCACCATGGTTGACATCACAAACCATCAAAATGTATGGCTTGAGTCATGAGAAAGCCACATGAAACTGAGATTAATGCCATTCTAACTCACTGAAACCCATCCGTTTGCTCATAGAGAGCGACCCTTTGGAGACAGGGCTAAACTCAACTAGCTCTGCATATAATGCATTGTTTGGTGTGGAGAAGTTGGAACTTAATGAGGAAGCACACACTTTGCATGCAGAAATCCTCATGTTCCACTCCTTGCATCTCTGTTCGGTAGGGACTATGTGGTATGTTTTGAAAAGAATATATCAGAAACCCTAGATGGCTTCTGCCAAATTGACAAGGCAAGATGGACAAAGAGGCAACTCCTTAGGCTGAGTCTGTGGATATTTTGGAATGGTGATCCTAGCATCCATTCTTTGAGCAACCTTATGAATTCTATAGTGTTTGCATAGGCAATGAATACTCCAAACTGGTTTACCATTGCCATTTTCTGGTATGTCATCTACAGCATTTCATATTCCTTGGCAGTCTTCCACCGCCATACTATTCAGGGTGGGCCCTGCTTCGCTTCCAAAATCAGACAGGACTTGGCACCTTCAAGGGGTGGTATTGCCATAAACCGAAGCTGATTTTGACAGCAGTTAACAAAAGGAAGAAGAAGAATCTCTCAGGCTGAGAGCCAAACAAAATGAGACCTTTTCAAAAGATTATTTTAATTAATTTTTTAAATACAAGCTAACTTACAATAAAATATATATACAATCAAATATAAAGAAACTAGAGGGGGGAAGAAGCAGGGAAATGAAAAAAGAAAATAGAAAATAGAATAAGAAAAGAAATAGAGAGAGAAAAAGAGGGAGAGTGAAAGAAAATCATTTGTGCATGAAATTAGGCTGATCATTGCAGCTGTTTGTATTCCCTCACACCCTGAAAATAGTAATTTTGTGTATTAATGTTACTAAAAATGGGCAAGAATGGTAAAAAATCCTGCTTCCCTTCAATTTGCTCCAAAAGTATCAAATTTGAAATAATGAAACAATATTCATGATTTAATCTATTAATGTAACTATTGCTTAACTTTTTAAAGAATTGTTAATATGAAAAACAAATGGCAGGTAATGAACTACTTTGCAACAAGTATTTGCTAGCTCTGCGTATGCTTTTTTACATAAAACGACCTGGCGCTCCAAAATCCCAGATCTCAGAAGATTATGTCCAGCTTAATTTTCATTATAAAATGCACATAGAATGAAAACAATAGTTAGGTAAGATTTATTGTCATAAAATATATTTTACTTATATTTATACTAAAATATTTTAGACCTACATATAAATTTTTGACATACCTGTCTATAAGGTTCAAAACAACTGGGGAAAAAAGGATCATTTAGAGTCATAGAGTTGGAAGAGACTTCCAAGGGCCATCCAACCCCATTTTGCAATGAAGGAGCACACTATCAGAGCCCATCCTGTGACAGATGGCCATCCAGCCTCTGTTTAAAAACCTCCAAAGCAGGAGACTGCACCACACTCCAAGGCAACATATTCCACTGTCAAACAACTCTTACTGTCAGGAAGTTCCTCCTAATTTTAGATTGGGTTATTTATGGAAGAAGGAACCCTGTAGTAGTCAAGGCCTGGACCGGTGGTGCCTTTACACCCTGCACTTAATGGTCTTACAGAACACCTTTGTGTAGTCTTATATTTACGTCGAAATGTGGTAAACCAGCCCTGATCTATTTGAGATCCCCCTGTTTGCTTTTTCTGTTGAGTAAGGCTCCAGACCTTTGTCTCCAAATCCTGCCCTATGGCCAGAGTCTGGGATTTTTTTCCCTAAGTAATTTTTAGAAACCAGTTATTTTTAGAAAGTAATTAGCAGCAGTTGTATGATCATGGCAACAGGAGCAATTGTCATCATGATCAGCATTGTTCATTAGCTACTTAGTTAAATATACAAAGAGATACTGTGGTGAGATGTAGTGCTGGAGAAGAGTGCTGAGGATGCTGTGGATGGCCAAACAGACAAACAAATGGGACATTGAACAGATTAGGCCTCAACTCTTGGTGGAAGCCAGGATGGTGAAACTGAGGCTGTTTTACTTTGGCCATATCATGAGAAGACATGACTCTCTAGAAAAGACAATAATGCTAGGAAAGGTAGAAGGCAGTAGAAAGAGAGGAAGACCAAATGCAAGATGGATAGATTCAATCAAGGAGGTCATGGACTGGAATCTACAAGACCTAAGCAGAGCAGCGGAGGATAGGGGGCTTGGAGATGTCTCATTCACAGGGTTGCTGTGAGTCAGGGCCAACTGAAGGGCAGTTAACAACAACAACAACAACAACAACAACAACAACAATTTGTTGTTGTTGTTGTATTCTTTCAAGTTATTTTGACTTATGGCAACCCTAAGGTGAACCTATGTCAATTTACGATGATGTAAATACCTATCCAAACACCAGTCGTGATGTTCACCCTCCATCATAAATGAGGACATGTCCTTGTACAGCAGGCCCACTGTATGGATAGGGGTTTGGTTCCAGGGCTCCCCACAACTGTTTTAAAAAACATAGCTTATTGTGTCCTGTATTATTTAATAGTGGCTATGTGAATGTACACACTTCAGTGTGTACGGGCTCCCATTGCCACCATTGAACAATATGGACTATGGTGATCCCTGGGTGGTCAAAATCATGAATCAGAAGCCCAGCAATATTGTAGGCACACTGTTCCAATAAATGTTACTAAAGCAGTTGAATTTACACCAGAAAGGGATTGGAAGTGTTCTGTACTAAGCTACAATTGTAAAGGAATGCATTTGTAACTTCACTATTAGGAGGAAAGGGAATTAATCATGAGTAGCATCAGCACAGCAATATGTTAAACCTGGATCTGACTGTAGGAAAGAAGGAAGGCAGGCAAGAAGAAGAATTTCAGGGCACAAGCATTAGCCTCAGCTGTGTTTCCAGCATGATTCCCCAGGTGTTGAACTTGCAACCCTACTTTGTGACCACCCTTCAGCCTATGGATGGAAAGGAGCAGATTCTCTTGGGCTCTGAAGTACAGGGAAGCAGACAGCAAATAAAGGAACTGCAGTGATATGTAGCTTCCACAGAGAAGAGAGAGTTTCTTGTCTGTTTATTTGAAGGGAGGGCAACCAGAGAAGAATCCTTTAAGCAAATTCCCACAAGGCATCCAGGGCTGGACCGAGCCTCTCATTCCGTTTCTGAACAAATTCATGGATTCTCTGAATCCAACGCTCTTTTCTGTTCCTCCATCTGCAGCCCAGGGAACAGGGCCATGTAGTCTGACTTGGTAACAGACTGTAACTCCTTGAGAGAGGGCTGAGAAGACTGCCATTCTTGTTCCGCAGCATAAGGAAACAGTGTTCTGAGCGACGCCAGTCTCCTGGGCTTTCTCCCCACAAACCATGCGATTATGTCATGGCTCTTGTGAGGTCAGTTTTGTTTCGCTTAAGTTAAAGAAGTTTAAATCATTCCAGGCCTCCTCTCTGCAAGGTCACTATGAGGAGCAGATGGTGTTAAACTTCCTGAGGCTTGTGTTCTTTTTAAAATGGGGGGCCAGCATGTCCCCCACCTTTTTTTTATCCACCTCTGGGAAGAAAAGAAGCTTTCTGTTCCATGATGGACTTAAAATATATGTACAACTTGGAACGGCAAAGTTTTGAAGCACTAACACCTCTCTTGTTCATAGGTGTAGGGAAAGCAAATGAATGATCGAGAGAACTTTTTTTGCCTCCTCTATCGACTCAACATTTATAGCATTTGGTTAATTCTTGCTGGTACTAGTAATAGCAGGCAAATAGTTGTATGGTTGTTGGGGTGGGTCTCGGGAGATCTAGGTTCAGGTCCCCATGGAGGGGCAAGTGATCATGGACTACGCACTCCTTTTCCGCCTGACCTACCTCAAAGGGTTGTTTTGGGTATAAGTAAGGAAGAAAGAAACCTTATACACTACCTTGAGCTCTACAGAGAAAATGATATAACATTTAAAAATAAATCTTCTAGAAAATTATTCTATCATCCCCCTCCACCTTTTTTCCATTCACAGGAATCTCTCCACTGTTGCTCTATAAATCTGGATGTTTCTTAGTCTGCTTTGGTCTTTGTGGATAGGGTTGCTAGACTGAAAACTGGAGACAGCTCCTCTACCTTTAACAGTTTTGTAGGGAAGAGAATTTCAGCAGGTGTTGTTTGTTACCTGGCTATGTGAAATACTATACCTGCTGGAAAACCTTCTTCTACAAAACCATTAAAGGTATAGGCGCTGTCTCCAGTTATCAATATGACAAATTTAGGAGATTATCACATTGCCCTTTTCCATCCTTCCCTCCCAACCTAGGCTTGAGATGATAACTTTTAAGGATGTATTTTATCACACACCTCTATGCCCAAAATGGAGGCATCCCATGCCCAGTCATGGCATCCCATACCTAATCTGGACTTCTCTGGCACTTTTTGAAAGAACTGGATTTTCCTGTTCTTTATAAAGTATGGAAGAAGTCTGGATTAGGTACAGGATGTCATGACTGAGTATGGGATGCCTCCGTTCTGAGCACAGAGGTGTGCAATAAAACCCATCCTTAAAAGTTTTCATCCCATGCTTTGGTCAAGAGGAAAGGACAGAAAAGGGCAGTGCGATAATCTCTTTAGACAAGGTATGACAACACTGCAAAATTAAATATGTTTGACACCACTTTAACTGCCATGACACTATCCTACATAAATCTGGGATCTGTAGTTTGGTGAGGCACCAGAACTCTCTGACAGGCCAGACTGAATACTTCACAAAGCTACAAATACCAGGATAGAGTCATGGTAGTTAAAGTGGTATCAAACTGCTTTAATTCTGCAGTGTGGACACCGCCATAGACTAGGCTGTTATCAAATGAACCAGAAGAGAAATTAAGGAGTATGTCAAAAGCAACTAGAAATGTTTGGGATTCTCACTTTAACATGGAGTAAAAATCCAAGGACGATCAATTAGTTTTACTGACATTTCTTTTGGCTTTCTTCAAATGTTGTTGGGGATTTTTTAGGGGGAGGAGGGATTTCATTTTAGTAGTCTGAAATGAAAGTCATGCTATTTCAAAAGCTGGTTAAATATTATGAGCTTTTCCTTCCAGTCCATACCTCTTCTTATATCTTTGGGCCTGAGAATATTCTCTTTTGAATGCCACGTATGAACTAGGAAGCCAACTGCTTCACACAGAGAGCTCTGTGCAGCACAGAAAAGGACTTCCAACTTCGAACCCAGTATGATTCATTGCTCATATTTTCTGCTAGGGAGGAAAGCATAAATCCCACAACACTGGCCAAAAAAGGTCCTTTATTTCCTTTTCTTTCAACAGAAGGGCTTGGCCTGTATTTTTAGTATGTCAACCAAAAATGGGAATTCTGTTGCCAGTATGTGACATTTCAATTCCCTGATTCTGTTTCCCAGCTGCAGAGATGCTGAAGCAGCAGAAAGATCCCCTGAAGCAACAAGTCCATTGCATCCTGTTGTCTTAATGCTGCAAAATTGCAAGACATCACCTGCTCCCTGAGTCTCTTTTTGGCCTTATTATCATAAAATATGTGCTGCGATGCTCTACATAGAAAGATGCTGCCAAACATACCTTTTTCTGCATTCTATGGGGCCAACTACAATTGAATATTGCAAATACAATTGCGCTTGAAATTGCAACATTTATTTTAAAAAACAATAACATTTTTTAAAAATTTAATTTGACCCATATGCACTTTCCCAAAAATTCCATACATCCAATGAGGTGCCAAGGCAGGACTCTTCTGCCTGTGGTGCTTAGTATTTCTGCAATATTTGATGCAACTATAAAGCTCTTATTCAAAGCAAAAAGGATGCACTCCTTATCCCGGGCAATTACAGCTCCTCTCTAGCTCCAGCTCTCGATCCCTTCATTCAGCAAGTATAGCCCCTTTCCCATCCACTGGGCTAAACTAATACGCATAGAATTACATTTGCATAATTAATTTAATCGTCACTCATATTCAGCAAATTCCACTGGTGTGTGCCAGTAAGATTGCAGCCCAAATGGGAAGAAACAAGAACAAAAGGTATCTGCAGAACCATCCCATGGAGGACTCAACCATAGTTTGTGCATTTTTGCAGTGACATAACTTTCAATTATCCCAATTTGGCAAGAAAAATCCCTATTAATCCCACTTTTTCAACTGCATTTAAAAACGTCCCAGTTTTTCTCTCCTCCTCCCCCTTTCCCCCTTGGTCCTCATCTTACGTTAGTTGCTACAAACTGAGTTCAAAGTTAAACTCAGCATCGGGGAGAAGAGAGGAGAAGGTGAGATCTTGCCCTTCTCTGCACACCCAGGCATTTCTTCAGAGACCAAATATTACATCCTCTCCCCCATCCTCATGCCAATCAGTTCAAAGGGTGCAAATTTTTGCAGATGGCATATGCCCAATTCAGCACCTAATCCTCAATATACCACCCTCAACATGGCCTTTGAAAAGTTACTTTTGTTCTGGATCTTCCCTCCCAAGCGACACCAGGCGGCTGTTTACTGTTTGCCTCCTGTTGCCACCATTGCCATGAGTCAGTCTCTCTAAGGCTGAAAACACAGAGCCCAGAATCAGTAACATGGCTGGACACCTCATTCTTACTTCAGAGGGAGTGACTTACATCAGTGGCAGGGCAGTGAGCAGGATGCATATGCAAAACGCTGCTCTGCATCAGTTCAGAGTGATCCGGTAACAGGAGAAAATGCCAGGGTAGCTTAACAGGCAGAATACTCTGGGCCACTCCTGGAGTGGCCCATGCAGACATGGCCTCAAGTAGCAAAAGACTGTTGCAGCCTATCGTAGCTTGTGTGATCTTTTTCAGTACTGTAATTGCTTTTGTGCTCTTGACCACACGCTAATGTTGCTTGGCCATATATCCTGGTTTGCGTCTATGAAATGTTGGAGGGTATGCAGTAAAACCATAAGTATGGCAGCTCCGCTCACAGTAGCCTGGTTGCCATTTCTTCCCACTGCTTCTTTTTACCTTGACACTAATGAGTACCAGTCAGCAAGGAAAGATTAAACAGGATGTGCACAGAAAGGTGTCCATTTCTTCAGGAGTCTGGACAGAATGACAGCAATCCACAAAGTTGTTCATTCTGTTGCCATTGGCTCTACCTGCTGATGATCTATGTAAAATCCAGCCTCCGCAGCAGAGGAAACCAAATCACTTAACAGAGCCCAGTGGTCATGTTTTAATGGCACAGTTACTTTCACTAAATATACCAGTTGTGTGGTTTGAAGATACTAGTTCAACATTCATTGTCAGGAGCCTGCCTGCAACTGTGGTCTTGTTGGTTATGCCCTAATGGAACAGGGTCTGCCATTTGGAAGGAAAGGCAGTAGGTGGGCCTTGATCCAGAGATTGTAATGATTGGGTAAATGTGATGATTCCCTTGAATCAGCATTAAATGAACTCATGGCTTAAAACTACCCTCTTGGCAAAAGATCTGCAAAATCTCACAGTACTGATGAGTTTATAAGAGACAAATCATTTTATGTTGAGCTCGACAGATGTGAAAAGGGATTTATTGTCTACAGAAACAATGGATTTTATCACATGGGAAAATAGGGGGGATTATTATTATTATTATTATTATTATTATTATTTTCTTATATCTCGTCTTTCTCCTAATATAGGGACTCAAGGCAGATTTAAACATCAATTTAAATATTTAATAATTGATTTAAACATCAATTATCCCATGAAAATCGCACAATCTCAATTAACATTTTCACACACATTGCAATTAAATTGCCATTATCCTGGGAATAAACGGGCAATCATGAATGATATGTTGCTGTTTATTCCCTGTTTATTCCTGGGCTAATGGCAATTTAATTGTGACATCATGGGAAAATGCAAATTGTGATTGTGAGATTTTCATGGGATAATCGATGTTTAAATCCCCGATTTTCCCCATGTAATAAAGTGCCATGCTTACTTTTGGGAGGGACACATTGAAAATTTGTGATTACTAATAGACAAAGCCTCAGCGGACATCAGTGGTTACTGGGATTAAATGTGTAGAGCTGGCTCATAGTCCAGCCGCTATTTAATTATTATATGCTAACCAGAAACTATTCTCCTAGCAAAATGCTTGCTCCAGCCTCAATATGACACTTTTTCAAATATTTATCCAAGGCTGTCATATCACTGAACCTTCATACTTCTAAACCTTCTCTTCTCCAGGCTAAACGTACTCAGCTCCCTAGGTTTCTCATCGTAGGGCATGGTTTCCAGATCCTTCGCCATTTTGGTCACCCTCCTCTGAACATGCTCCAGAGTTGCATGTATAGGAGATGCAAAACTAGACATAATAATGTTCAGCTCACCCCTGTGAGATTGTGGTTAAGTAAGGTGTCTACCTGCTCAGTCTCCTGTCCAGATATGAATTGCTGATGGGCAACCCTCCCTTCTCATGGCTCTTAAAGCTTTCGATCACATTTGAAGTGGACTGTCCTGCAGATAGAGGACACCTATAATGAGAGGACTGTCCTCTGATGAACCTTCAAGGAAAGGACCATCCTTTGTAAAGCAAGATACATGGGCAGCTTACCTTGAGGTAAGACGCTGTCTTTCCCGCATCAGATTGAGGAACATTGAGGCTAATTCTATGATTCTATGAATCATTTGTTTAGCTGTGCCTGTTGCCATGACATAGATGAATCATTCCCTTGTAAACCTCACTGCCTGAGTGAGTTGAAGAGTGAGACACCTGCATTTTCCACCACCGCTTCAATGATACCTCAGTCATTGAGAATAAAAAAGAAACAGAATGTCCCCAGGACAAAATCCGTATTTATTGAAGCAGGATACACCAGTGTAGTTGTGGTTACGTAGGAGGGCCAGTGAGTGGGTGTGATTTCTTTTCTTTGTGCTTTCTTTCCTGAATTTCACGATCCAACCATTTTGTTTTCCCAAATAAAAACACCAAAAGGTCAGCATATACTTCAGATATGCCCTGTTCCTAGGCAGATGGGGGAAAGAAATGCAATAAGTTTCTGTAAACCAAAAACATCGAACAATACCCAGCCTCCCACCCACTGCCAAAAGAAGCACATGCAATTATGAGTTCAGTGTTTGGATTTGTGATATCTTTTGGCAAAGAAAACGTGTGCACACAAATTGTTATACATGGGGAGAGGGAGGAAAGCACATACTTAAACAACAAGGGAGCTGATGGGTTTCCGAAGAACACACTAGCCACAATCCCATATGGATGTTACATCTTCATAAGTGACCTTACTTATGCAGGAATTAGAATTGGACACTTGCATAATGCCCATATCCAGAAGAGAGATATATAGCAGAGGATAAGATCCTTGAAGGATAAGATCCCCAAGTCCCAATATGCACTTTAGTCCCTCTGCTGCTTAACTAAGTATACCAAAAGTTATGTTAAGTAAAAGATATTGGGGAGACGAGCGAATCAAACCAAAACAAACCAGTTTTCCTACCTGTAGACCAAGGCAATACTCCATCAAATCTGAATCCTAAGACCTTTAACAAATGCAATTTAGTAGGGTTGCCAGTTCAGGATCCTCCCAAGCTCTAAGATTTCAGTGTCAAAATGACACCTAGGTCCCTTAGTGATGTCTTTAAGTATTATGCATTAAGTATTACCCACAGTTTGTCATTCAAACATATTCTTTCTCTGTGAAAACCCATATGTAATTTCTCTGCATCCAAATGTTCTTGCAACTCCTGTAACCATCCTGCCCACATTAAAGAGTCAATAAGGTATATGGCTGCTCCAATTAAATTCTGTATGCCCCTCCACTACTGGTACTGCCCTCTGACTGGGCCTTATGAGGTCTGTGTGCATGCAGAGATTGACGGAAAGCAATGGTGCAGCTAGGGGTGGACCTCAGGGCCCCAGAGTGATGTGGGGTGTGTGACCAGATAGCAGCAGATGATGGTTACAATGCCATTTACAAAAAGAACTGGGCCAGCATGGGCATTCTGGGTGTCATCAGAGCCAATGTCGGTCTCAGTACAGCATCTTTGTTGAAAGGCTCACTTTCCCCTTACCTTTAATTGATATTCCTAGTGTTGATCATATCAGACAGTTCCTGCTCTTCTAGCTGTTGTTTTATATTACGTTCATTAAGGCAATACACAGAGATGTCAGCCACCTGCTTTGCTGTCCTGCCCTGCAGTACTGAGGTCTTTCATAGAAAACAGTGATGCCAGCAAACCAACCCATTCGTGTCAGCAAAACAGTACAGTAAGTTCAGCAGAACAAGGTATGCATCCTAATTAAGAAGATCACAGGAGGTCAGCAAAATTTCTTGTGACTGTGATAATATTTAGATTTCAGGGAGCATCACAAATTGCCTCCCTTCCCTTATGTAAAGTCTTTCCGTATATACTCGACTATAAGTCAACCTCATGTATAAATCAGGGGCATGTTTGGGGGCCCAAATTATGGATTTTGATATGACCCATGGATAAGTTGAGGGTAAAATTTAGGGGCATGTGACAAAGGATGGAAAGGATGAAGCAAAGGAAAACAATACCAAAAAATCTATAGGCATAACTATTGTGCTTATAGTAAAGGCTGGATGGATGAGAGTTTAGAAGAGAGTCAGTGCTCCCAGGGCAGATTAAACTTTTTTTGTTCACCAGGGAATGGTTACATATACATATACGTGTATATACACACACACATATGAGTAAAAGTACAGTACTTACATTGACCCATGTATAAGCCGACTCGGGTTTTTTTGGGTCAATTTTTAACCTAAATTTTTAGACCTATACATGAGTATATACAATATTTCACTGTGTTTGTAAAGCCTTGTTTCACCACTTGACACATCTGTCCTTATCCCCCTGCTTATGTTGTTAGTAGTTAAACCTTCTCAGCTCATTCCTAGAATATAGAATGTAGCTAGATTAGATTAGCACCCTGAGTAACTTTCCTATCTTTAGAATGGAGTTTCTATAATAAAGCGTTTACTTTGTTTCTCTAACCCGTTGGTGTATTTGTTCCTTAGTCAGGATCTTTAACTGCTGCACACACTTAGTAATGGAGGATCTTGGAGGACTTCAGTGAAGGATGTAAACATTTTTAATCTAGCTATGGAGACATAGCCAGATGCTTCTCCGAACCCCTGCCTCTCACCAGGCATGGAAAGGTTGTGCTGCAGGTCTAAGGATTGGTGAATGGCTGGCTGTAGCATAGTTCCTCATGTGGAACTACTATGTTATGCGGGACTATACAAGGATTATGGTCTTCATCTGTCTTTCCTTGTCACCGTGATAAAGTTCTGGAAAAATTGCAACTCTGAACATAGCGCACAAGAAGAATCCTGGCAAGAATCTTCTGTTGTTTGATACCTTTGTTTTGGGAGTGCTTTACTTGGGAAGCCCAGCTGGTGGCACTCATTGTTATCTTTTCAGCAAAACATGAAGATCATCCACACTGTACTCCTGGGGGTAAAAATTAATTGTATTTCCCCCAAATCCCCCCCAACACTTAGGAGATATGGGGGCATTTTTTACCACCACCCCCCTGAATCATTTATGATCAAGAGAGGCCTTTTGTAGCAAAAGGAAGTAACCTCAAGTTACTTCTTGTTCACTTCTTGTTTTAGAAAAAGCCTGATGGATCTAAGGTGGCCCAGAGCCCCCATAAACTTGGTGATAAATGCCCCCATATCCTTGCAAAATCATTTGGAGGCAACGAAGTCACATATCTCAACCTCTGGGTGGTCACAAAAATGGACCATGGGCCACACTTCACCCATTCCTGACATTCAGCAAGGCCAGTCCTGCTATTAGGCAGAGTGAGGCAGATGGAGGGCCGGGGGTTCATAACAAGGCAAAATTGCTAATTGTTTGGTTTGTTATTATTGCATTTTTATTCCCAAGATTGTGAAGAAGTATTTGTAGGCTCTTCTACTCATGCATCAAAAAGTTAGCTGGCTCTTTGTGGTACATATCTTGATTTTGATGGGAGGGGGGTGTTGCTTCTCAATAGCAAAATGTCTTGGGTTGGCCCTGGCAAATGGAAAGTCACTGGAAAGCAAACAGAGTGCTCCATCAGGTTGCCAAGCAAGCGGTGCAGTCGGCAAAGTGCAAGGGACATGCGTTCTAAGGCTGTGCAACAAAAGTTTACTGTGCAATGAGCAAACCAGGACTCCTCGTTCCTCTCCAAAAGAAGTGTTCTGGGAATTGTTCCCACCCCACCAGGTTCTTGTGGACATCAATTCCTGGCTCAGATATCCAAGACAAGATGTCCAGGATACCTGAGACAAGATGTCCCCCTACTCTGAAGATGGAGAGCTGTTGAATCACCATCACCTGATAATTCCACATATCCCTTCAGAAATAGTTTTTGTGTAAATGCATTTTTTTGTGAAAATGCAATATTTTGTATAAACACATCATACTTTTTTCTTCAGAGCTCAGGGCTCTGATCTTGCAACAGAAGTTCCTAAGCTTCTGATGGCTGGAGCACAAACCATTCTTGCTCATTGTGTGGAGATGCTTGAAAAGTAACCTGCTAACCTATTTCAAAAGTAAATAGTTTATTACATGTTGCACTGTTCATTGCTTTTCTTATCCATTTGATTACTATTGTGAGAGGGGGGAAATTGAATTGAGGAGAGAGTGGCTAAAAACTTGAAAAATTCTCACCAAAATACTTCTAAATGTGCCCTTTAAAGATACTTTTTGACAGTACATGGGCTCTTGGTATCTGATGGGGTTTGATTCCAGGGCACGCACACCCTCTCTCCCCCATGCATACCAAAATCAGTGGATGCTCAAGTCCCATTATATACAATGGCCTATTAAAACAGTGTGCCTTGTATAAAATCGCAAAATAGACTTTTGTTTTTTGGCATTTACATTTTAAAAGAATATTTTCAAAGTGTGGATGGTTGAATCCATGGTTAAGGAATCTGTAGATGCAGAGGGCCAACTTAACCAGAAATCCTTATTCATTGTGCCAAGAGAAGAACTCCACACTTCTCATAGTGTTATTTTTGGAATGCAAATTCATTACTCCCTTATTACCTGAAGATGGCCAGTCCCTAGCCATTATTTTCTTTGTTGGCAGGATTCCTTGCTATCTCTTTTCACATAGTATCCCATGTTCCTAATCTTTCCACCAGTTGCCCACCAATTCCTGGGCACCAAATGCCTTCGTAATTCCCCAGAAAGCCACTGTGTGTCACTTCACTTACCCATAAAAACAAGAATTGCTAGCTTCTGTATGCTTCAGAATTGCTCTAACCTCCAGACAGTGGTCAGGAAGAAGGTGGAGGTTATTCTGCTAGACAAGCTGACCTCTTCATAGGTGGCCTGACTCTATGACAGAAAACAGCCCCACAGTCATGAAATGTGGTATGTGTCTCATAGCAAAGGGGGGAAAAGGAAAAGGCTCCCCAGTCCCAAATGTTAAAACACTCACAATCATGCCTCAGACACTTGAACCTGGGCCCAGCACACCTTCATCTACAAACGGTGGCACTTTTGCATCAACATCAGCGGTGCACCTGGCTTGAATCATTGGAGAAGTACTAACCTCCATCCAAAGGGCTGGCCAGTCTTTCTGCTTTGTGAAGGTAGCACTACATAACCTCCAATTGTCCCGATCTGGCAAGGAAAGTCCCAGTTAATGCTCTGTTTTACCACTTCTTCAGCTGCTTTTAAAATGCCTGGCTTTTCCTCTCATCCTCCCACTTTCTCTGTTTGTGCTCAGGATGCTTCAATTGCTGCAAATTTATTTCAAAGGGCATATGTAGTTTGCGCTCAATTTAGCAGGAGGAGACAGGAGAAGAGGGAATCTCTCCCTTCCCAGTAGGCTCAGGAAAAAGCAAAACTGCTGGAACCTTTCCTGGTTTGTCTGTGCTTCCTCCTTTTAGCCATCTTGTTGGACTATGACTCTGGAGACCAGGTTTCAATTCCTAGTTCGTCCATAAAACCTTCAGCAAGCCACATGCTCTCAGCCCCAGGTGAAAGCAATGACAAACCTCCTCTGAACAACTCTTGCCAAGAAAACCCCATGATAGGTTCCCCTTAAGGTTGCCGTAAGCTGGAAATTACTGTATATACTCTTGTATAAGTCTAGACATTTTAGTCAAAGAATTGATTCCAGGGTAAATGTAAGTACTGTATTTTAACTCTTATTTAAAAAGGAATCATTCCTTTGTGAAAGGCAAGAGTATAATCTGCCCAGGACGCACTGACACCCACTCACTCCATCCATTGAGCTTTTAGTATGAGCATAAACTGTTATGCCTGTTGGGATGTTTTAAGCTCTTTGACATCATTTATTTATTTATTTATTTTGCTTCATCCCTTAGATCCTTTGTTGCATGCCCCTAGCTTTTGTCCTCGATTTATCCATAGGTCACATCAAAATCCATAATTTTGATCCCAAAACCTGTCCTTGACTTATACATGAGGTCGACTTATAGTCAAGTATATATGGTACTTGAAGACACACAACAACAGCAACAAATTGGTAGAGGAAATTACTTACTTTCAACCCTCTAGGTCCTGCAACAACTGGGGCAGGTTGTTGAGTTTTGTACCCCATGAGCTCTTGTCTAGATGTGACAACAAGTAGAATCATTAAATTTTTGATCAGTCAGCTGGTTGTTTACAGGAGGAATGACCATGCTAAGTGTTCTGAGTGGTACAGTCAAAACAAGTAACTTTTCTCAACTATGGAATCAATGATATAACTAATTTTCTATCCTCAGGTGTTGCTGTTCCTGCTGCTTCAATTGCATCTGTACACAGGTTCCCTGGGCCAAAGGGAAAATACCACCCTTGCCATGGAAGTGTGCAGCCTGGCAACCAAGGGGTGAGGTACCTTCACATGTTTCCATACTAAGCAATGAGTCTTCTGGGCAATCTGGAGTTCTTGGGCTTTCCTAGTAATGGTAGTGACGAATGCAAAAAGAAGGTGTCTGTATGCAATGATATAAAAATGTCCTCTCCTCACTCCTTAAGGATCAACTGTCTTCTTGATCCAAGTGCCAATTCTCTGCTCTTCTCACATAAACACCATTGATGCCTCTTGTAAAAAGTAGTCCCTTAATCCAGGGCAAATGACCTGGGACAGGACTGTGGTCTGTTCTGGCTCAGTTTCTTCTGGCACCTGGAAGACCTACCTCACTCTTAAAGGGTTTCTTTCTTGCAGTCTGAAGACTTTACATTGTCCTCCTCCACCATTTGCAGTCTGGATTCTTTCTCCAGGTTGCTGACGTTAAAACACAGGGTTTTCCTTGTTCAATCCCTTGAAATTTCCAGTAAAGCACTTTTCGTACGATCTCTTCATGACTGTTATAATTATGTGTGAAATAGTTCTCCCCCATAAATGAAGCAAAACAAAAATCAACATACTAGAATCCTTTCTCTTGGCAGGTACTGAGGGAGCGTGTAAAGAAAATGTGCCACAATGAACCAGGGCTTAAGCATCTTATGGACTCTTACAAGGTGTAGGGTTAGACCACATGCTGAAAGATGAAAAATGATGAAAGCCCTGCCCATTATGATATAGGGCTAAAACCCTGGAATGTTGCTTCCAATCAATGTGGGTAGGTTGAAGACACTTCAACATTTCACAGATGAAAGCCGGGACACATATGGCCAAGCAACATCAGAGGGTGGTCAACATGGCAGAAGAGGAAGAACTCAGAAGGATGAAATCAGAATGTGGGAATGAGAAATTAGGGCATTTTTAGAAAGGAGACAAAAAAAGTGGGATGATAGAAGATTAATTGGGATTTTCCCACCACATAAAGACATTTGGAGGATATGATGTAGGAGTCCGGTATGTAGCTAGGTGGGTGGCTATGTTAGATATAGTGGGACCTTGGTATCTGCTGGGGTTTGGTTCCAGGGCCCCCCATGGATAGCAAAATCTATGGATGCTTGAGTCCCATTAAATACAATGGCATTAAATAAATGTACAGATACTTCCGGGAAGGATCCATGGGGTTTTATTTATTTTTTGTCCTTAACCTGACTTTGCTTTGTACTAAGCAAGGTTGGGGGAAATCCCAACGTTTCCCAGAAACTGATAGGAGTGATCTTAGGTTCTTTTGGCATATGGGCAGCTGGATTGGGTCTGATTTGGCCCAATCCAGTTGTCCACACACCAAGAGCCATGCCATCCACTTCTCCCACACACTGTTAAGTGCAGGGCAAGGAGCTGGTCTGTTTTTGGAGCTGTCACTGCTTCCTTGTGGTAAAGGTTGGGGAGCTCCATGTGAAACCTGCCTGGTGTGCCATCACTTCTGCTGAGGGCAGAAAAGGCCACCCAGACTTCTTGTTCATCACATGACTGGACAGATGTTTCTAACCTTAGCAGAAGGTTAGAAACAGGTAGGAGAGATCCTGTACCCAATCATGGCATCCAGTACCCAATCCGGACTTCTCCCTCACTTTTTTGAAAGAACGAGATTTTCCCATTCTTTGCAAGGTGTGGGAGAAGTCTGGATTAGGTGTGCAATAAAACCTGCATTTAAAAGTTTACATCCCGCACCTAGCTCAGGAGGAAAAGATGGAAAAGTGCAGTGCGATAATCTCCTAAGTCTATGTATCAGCAAACAGTTTCCTCGGGACTCTTATGGAGAAGTTCATTTGTGGAAGCACTATGGCTTGAAGGCCCTTCCCCATTCACAAATATTGACACAGCAATAGGTGAGTTCAGTGCTAGGAATAACATTTCTAGGCTGGCTTTCATCTGATGAGTCTTTCAGTTGGTTTAGCAGCAGCAGCAGCAGCAAAAAAAGGAGGGGGGAAAGTTCCACTCCCAACTTAGCTTGATACATCAGCCACTTAAGTGAGTCCTTAGATACACAAAACTATAGCCTTGGAAGGGGCAATGTAGGCAATTTGATCCTAGGGTTGCCAGTTGAAATAAGGGACAAGACTTGTCCCATCAATGGTTGTGCAAAAGGGGGAATTTTAGCAGGTTTCACCTAGCATCCTATTTAGTCCATGTATACATACTTTCTTAGCGCAGGAGATCTGGAACTAGAGCACCACTAACAGAGGGCCATCTAGCTTTTGCCTGAACAACTCTAGAGTGGGCCCTTGGTATCTACTAGGGTTTGGTTCCAGGTCCCTTTGTGGATATCAAAAATCCATGGATGCTCAAGTCCCATTCAATACAATGGTGGCGAAATGGTGTCCCTTATAACAATAGATGTGTGGCTCCATTGTTAACTTGCTCATTATATCAACAAGTCTGTCCTAATGTTTGACTAAAATCTACCCTCTGGTAGAGCATTTCTCTCCCCTAAATCCCACCTCAAACAACTCAAAGGAGGGTCAGAGAAACCTTTTTGAGTTGAAATTGTACAATTTAGTGGTTGCCCCCAAATCAGGGATGGGCAACTGTGGTGGATCAAGGCATCAGTTTCGTATCTCTGATATTTCATAGATGGAAAATGCAGATGTGTGGTCAAGCAGCATCAGGGTGTGTTATTAATACACAAACTAGGAAAGGCTGCAGCAGTTTGCTTTTGCCTAAGTCAACTGTGAAGGGCAAGACTCTGCCCACTTCTGTCCTCTTTTTCATGCTGTATTAGCCGAGTGAAAAATCATTTTGCATTTTGACCTAAATTTGCACCAACTGAAGTAAGACAAGGATAAGAGGGGAAATTGGGCGGAGGTGAGAAAAAACTGGGACACTGTAAAACCAGCTGGAAAAGAGGACAGAGGATTAATTGGGACTGTCCCTACCAAACTGAGACAGTTGGACAGTATGCAGTTTTCTGGCTCTGGAACCCGGGATTGTCAAAAATGCTGCCGAAAGAAGAAACAAATCCAGAAGGGACTGGAAGTTCATTTCGGTTTTGAAAAGGGAGTATCTTAAAATGTTAAATAGTATAGGATCCCCTGTGACCTATTCCTAGCGGTTTCCAACGGACAAGGTTCAATGCCTCACCAAACTACAAATCCCAGGATTCTGTAAGATAGACTCATGGCAGTTAAGGTGGATACTGCTTTATTTCTGCAGTGCCGATACATCCAAAATTACCTGGGCGGGAGATGGCCTTATTATTAGGGCACGGTTCCCCAATGTCATCATCAAAGCAGAAAAAGAAATGTTCTGTTTACCAAATGATGCATTCCTCTTGGCATTGGTCAGAATCCTGTTTTTAAAAATAAAAATTAGGAAGGGGGGGATCAATGATGGGCATTTGAGTAAAGAAATGAGTAAGTCAAAGGTAGGAGAGGAAGGCCAAGAATAAATCCAATGGGAGGGGTAAGTGATGAACTTTCCCCCTCCTTTCTAATGTGTCACGATCTGGAAATGTATTGAACCATGGGCTTGCTTCTAATCTTCCATGGAAACCTGTGGTATGTGTATGGAAACCACTATAGCAAACCCAGAAAGCAAAATAAGAGCTAGTGTGTCCAAGTGAATTTATAAATAGATTTTTCTGGGCCAGTGACAGTGTGGCTTCAATATCCCCATGGGTAACATATTAAATTATCAGGGCTTGCTTCTGTCTTCCTCCACAGAAATCCTAGGATGAATTGATCTCCCCAGTTCTGTCCACAACAGCATGCATTTGGCATTGAAGGGAGTTGAGAATGCAAGAGAGCCAGTGGTGTGTAGTGGTCTGAGTGTTCAACTGGGACTCTGGGAGACCAAGTTTCAAATCCCTGCTCAGCCATGGAAATGCACTAGGTGACCTAGGGTAAGTCACACTCTCTCAGCCTCAGAGGGAGGCAAGGACAAACCCCCTCTGAATAAATTCTGCAAACAAAATCCTGTGATATATTCACCTTAGGGTCGCCATAAGTCATAAATGACTTGAAGATACACAACTACAAGAATGCAGGAGTTTATGGCTCAACATTTTAAACCGGCTCCAGCTTCCTGGGCTGGAGCCAGGACATGGGATAAAGGCAGGGATTATCACATACTATATTGCTGCCAAACCATTGGCCGCCATCAACTCAGATCCCAGCTGGGTCCCAGCCATGCTCTGCCAGCACTTTTTAGAAGCCAGAAACTTTTCGACTTCTAAAAAGTGCTGGTGGAGTGTGGCTGGGATTTGGGCTGATGGCGGTTGGAGATTCAGCAGTGATTTAGTGTTCTATAATCCCCACCTTCATCTTGCATCCTGGCTCCAGCCTAGAAGGGTGGAGCGAATTTAAAATGCTGACTGATAAGCTCCTCTTGGTAACACTACCCACTGCCCAACACCACCAGTAAATGCTATTGACAGAACCCCTAGGGAAGCATGTGCAAACCTGTGCATGTGGAACTTTATGTTGCATATCCCCCTGTGCATGATCCAGACTTACAATGTTCAGCAGAGGCCCTTTCACACTATTCAATTCCATACCCAAAGGATTTTGAGTTTGAATTGACATTCTCACCTATGGCAAATATATGTCTGTCCCTGGCTTCCACCCCACCAAAAGCATCTGAGGAAATAGACTATGAAAGTCTATGAAAGCTCATGCTACCAACTTCTTTCTTTCAGCTAGTCTCAAAGGTGCTACAAGATCTCTCTACATTTAGAGATCTTTGTATCACAAGCAGGTGTAATAAAATAATATTTCCCAACATAAACTACCCAAAGTGACCTCAGGTCACTTTGTACAAGGAGTTCCATATACCTGAAAAACAGGTGTCTTCACCACTCCCCCAGTTGTTGTAAACAACAAGTACTCACTCAAGATGACTGAATATTTCCTTTCCTCCCATAATTTTCCTTCTCTTTTCAGTTGCATTGGTTTCTATTTTTGGATATACTCAGAGGGATTTGACGTGTGGCCAGGGTAGGGGTGAAAATGCTATGTCCACATCATTTATTTTTCCAAACGTCACCATGTCAGGGAGGGAAATGATAAATAAGAACATGAGGTTTGCAATGGGTTAGGGGTTTTTTGTGCAAATTAAATAAAAGAGGAATGTTACTACTAAGAACAATGATTCAGTAATTTGCTAATGCCTTATTCGACCTGTGACCTTCCATGTTCAGTTCACCAGTCTTGACCAAACAGTGAAGCTCGCAAAAAATAACAATTTCTATTTGAATGTTTTCCTAGCTTCTGGGATTCCATTCTGCCCAGAGCAAAAACATTTTATTCAAACCATTTCAATATCTGGCTAAAATAACAGGTGGAGATGGGCGCAATACGCAAGATGTTTTTCTTTGGGGATGGGGAGAGTGTCATATATATTTTACCTTTTTCATGCTTAGCGTTTGACGAGAGAGGAAGGGTGAGAGAAGCACAAACCATATATAAAACACTTTGTTGCAGCTGAAATTGCCATTTCTATTACAGCCTTGGCATTTGATGACCAGCCTGTTGACCTATGAAGCCCCTAATTCCTGCCTTGCTTGTGGAAGAGAAAGAGAGCAATAGGCCAAGACTCTCCATTGGGAGATGCATGTGTATCCATACCTTCCAACTGTCCCAGTTTGTCAGGGACAGTCCCAGTGAATCCTCTGTTGTCCCACTTTTTAAGCTTTTAAAATGTCCCAATTTCTCTCTCAGACCCAGTTGCTGCAAAATAGAGTTCAAAGTGCACTTTCTTTCACTCTCAAGTAACTCAATAGGGGAAAGACGAGGAGGGGACAGAGTCAAGCAAAAGCCAACTACTACACCTTCTCCTAGCTTCTGTGTTCTACCTTATTCTACCTTTGCCAGCTTAACCAGAATTTGATGTTGCTCAGCCATGTTTCCTGGTGTTCATCTGTGAAACGTTTGAGGATATGCAAGTGTCATGTATCTACATCTTCATGCCTACATCTCCCAATGCTACTAACCCCCAAAGTTATTTATTTTAACTTTGTAAGAAGAGCAACTTCCCTAAATGGTCATTTCCATGTTGTCCAAGAACAACGGGATGGACATGTTTTCAGCTATGGAAACTGCCATGTTGGGCTGTGTGGCATACAAGGTGAGTTTTGGAGGGATTTTGGTTGTTGCATGTTTGGAACAGAATTACAACCTACACAATGACCATAAAAGTGAGGTTCAGTGGAGTAAGTGTAACATAAGCCATTCAGTGAGTGTGCCAGCCATTAATGGAGTGCAACCTGCAATAAAAACAAAAACTGGGGAAATGTTCCCTATTCTACTTCACACCTTTGCCAAAAATAGTCCTCCTATTTTAAAGCCACTACACAGAGTAACCAAAGAGGGAAAGTCATTTACTTCCAGCCTTCCTATTCCTATTAACCTGGCTTTTGTTAGAGAAACAGCCACTGTGAACTAGCAATCCTTTTCATTGGGATTTCTGACCTTCGTTCATGACGTAAAAGTTCTAATTTTGTTCTGGGGGGAAAATACAGTTTATGGGACCTTTTTATTTTTTGCCAGACATTTGGCTAGTTGTATGCTTTAATAGGGACAGTGATTTGAAGGGATCAGAAAAATTGCACCTATTCATTAATACATCTTCCAACTGTGTTCTGAAGAGTTAGAACACTCTTAACAAGTATAAAGAATGTATCACTTAAGAGTTGGCTAAACTGAATATGGAAGTTAACTATCAGTTAACTTACAAATTAAGACTAACAAAAGGGGATAGTAAAGAAGATTTGTATTTTATTTTATTTTATTTTATTGCTACCACAGGAAGCCATTTGTTACTTTGGTGTGTCAGCATAGTGGTAAATTTAAACCACCAATGGCCAAGTTAAATTTTGGATTAATAATCCCATAAAATGCGATTATAATAACATGTAGAAGAATGGTATGGAAATGAGGTTTGACAAAGTGGTATTTCTATTAGGTACTATGAATTAAGGGAAGGATGGGAGAGGGTTGGGTTGTTTGTAATGAAGGGTAGGGGGAATTGCTGCAGTACTGAGATTGTACTATGTTAAACATCAATAAAATAATATTAATTTTTAAAAAGATTTTAAAAAGAATTTGATTTGGGGCATCAGATCAACCCCAATAATAGCACACTGAGAAAGGGGATGCACAAGTTTCATGGGCAGTAGAAAATGGACCAGAGAGATAGTCTGACAGTCTCTTTAGATATTTGAATTCTCCCATTGATTTTCACAATATGTGAGCATGTGAGTTAAAATCAAACTTGGCATACCTGTGGAGGACATGTTGTCCTTTTCTTGGGGCATCTCTGAGGATACGTTATGTTTCAACCAGGCCTGGACCAGAGAGCCCTTTCCACAGAATCCCATTGTGGGAGAAAGGTGGGATATCAATGCTTGCAATAAATTAAAATAAATAGAAAAGAAGCTGCTTTCCCCAGCCAATGGCGCAGTTGGCTGGCAATGATGGGAGTGGTAGTCCCCATGTATGGAAGGACATGGTTTTATAAATGCTGGAACAAAAAAAGGCTTCAAACAGAGGAGTGTGAAGCAAGGCACATGGCCACCCTATCTAGCACCCTTCTCCTCCATCCCTCTTTACCCTTCAAGATAGACAGCCCTAAACCCACTTCCTATGTGAACAGCACAGAGATGTGAATGCTAGCTCTGTTGCGCCTGTGCTGGACCATCTTTCGGCAGCTAAGCAGAGAAGTGTTTCGTGGGCACAAATATCCAATACAGCAAGCGTCCTTCACCTGAGGTAATCCCTCCGTCCATCTCCAACGTCAACAGAGAGCTGTTTATACAGAGCTGAACTAGGAAGAAAATTCTGGGAGAAAAGTAAACCAAGGAGATGCCTCATGTTCATACACACAAAAAGCACTGTATTCACCTACCTGCCTGCTTCATCTGGTGCTGGGGGAAACATAAAATTTGCCTTGTTTTCATTTATTTGCTTGCGCCAATGCCTTTGCTGCTGCTTCTGCTGCTTCTTGTGTTGGATTTTCAGGATCGTATGGAGCAGAGAGGCCAAAATAAAGGCAATGAAGTGGCTTCATGGAAGGGTGAAACCACAGCAAGTGAAGAAAGACAGAGCATATGCTAGTAATGGCAAATAATTTCATTGGATTTGTCATTTTTGACAAAAGGAGCCTTGTCTCACTTCCTGAGAGTCACTGCAAGGAGAAACATCCCTTGTGCTGAGAACTCCTCCATTTGCAAAGCTTACAGTGGTGGTGGGTGTTTCAGAGTCAGAAAGTGTGCAATGTGAATGCTTTAAAATGTTGCTAACATGCACAGCATCAACAGAAGTGTGCATAAATGCATTTTATTCAACATAAAAAATGCACACTTTAGGTAAACTGTGTAAATCAAGAAAATCCATTTTAAAATTTGCTCAACTGACCATGTGGGAGGGAAAATATCAGCAAGATCCTACATTGGGAGACATATATGTATCACGTAACTAAGTCTTCATAGGTACATCTGAAGCTAGCTCCCAAAAATTCACTTTCTAAATAGTGCATCCCATCTCCCTCCTCAACATGGCCATCCCTACAAAGGCCTCCCTGGTTTGTAATCTTCATGGAAGGCTTTTTCGTTGTTGGTTTTGACAACCTTGGACAAGCAATCTTTTCATCCTCCACCACAGCAACCGATGTTTAGGTGGGCTTTGGACAGCTGCTAAAAGAGGCACTTGCAATGGGGAGAAGTGCTGTACCCTTTTAAAAACAGTGTCCTATTAACATATGTTTATTGTTTTAATTTTGTTTGTTTTATTACCTGTCTCTAAAGTTATGACCTCTGAAGGAGGAAATTTTTCACTGCCATTCCCTTTTCATGGTGCATCACCTTTTTAGATTGTATGCCTGAGGGTAGGGAACTGCTCTGGGAACATTTTTGGCTGAAGGATGATATTTTAAGGCCCCATTCCCACTTACAAATAAATCAGTGTGTGATCCGAATCGATGGATCAATTCAACAGCAGAGCGTGGGTCCCACTATATTTGCCCCGATCACATTTTTTTCCCTCTAAAATAATCCGCTTGTGATTCCCATTCATGAAAGAATCAATTCAAAATTATTTGGTTCCAACCGGCCAAAAGGGAAATTTAAATTGATCCCAACCTGCATGTGGTTCACAGTTGTGCAGATTCGATTTGTTGAAAAAGAAGCAGAAAAAATCAACATAAAAAAGATACAGGTTAAATGGGTCTAGGGCATGGCCCCCTTCTTTGAATCGCTTCAGCAATTCGGATTAAGTAGGAGCCACGGTCGTTTGAACCAGTTCAAACCGATTCACGATCCGATTTAAAAGATAGTGGGAGTGAGTCCTAAATCAATCAATCAATCAATCAATTAAAAACCCAAATAATCACTTAGTCAATGTGAGTCAATATATCGTCCTCCATATTATTGATGATAACATATTGAGATCAAGGAGCAAGTTCACATGGATGAGACAAAATTCAAACAGAACACAGCTGTAGCTGAATTTCTCTTAGCAACTCTGGTAACCCATTCCTCAAGCAGGACAAGACCTGTTGAGTAACTGGAAAGATACAGGCAACGTCAGAGAAGATATAAGGGAAGGGGACTACGAATACTTCTAAATAAAGCCCACTCTGTAAGCAAGTTCTCTCCTTCTTGGAAGCCTCCACTTCTATTTTTGCCAGGTGATGAATAAACCACAATATTGGGGTGGGGATGGTGGTGGGAAGAACTGTGGCTGTTTACATCTCATCATGTAATGGGTCCCCAGTCTACACAAGGAGAAGGAGCTTCATTCAGGCTCAGCCAAAGGGTGGACATTTGGAAAATTCAGCTTCACATTATGCTATTGCAACAGGAGATGAAGAAGTGAAGGCCAAAATCTTGCATGGGAGATGGAGCTATGATGATATAGCTATGAACTGTCTCCCAATCTGACGCCTTAAAAGCCAGCCAGCCATAGCAGCTGAAGGAATTTGGTGACTCTGATGAGTGGGGTACTGAAGGGTGATGGATCCAGCCCCCTTCTTCTAGTAAACTGCAATATGATATACGTTGGCAGAGACATCAGATAACATCTCATTGGCAGGAGGAAACTGGAGGCATCATGCTTCAGTACTCAGCCTGCCAGCACCACAGGACTCTTTCAATTGGTGTTGCTGCCTAGTTTTGAAGAAGGGTTGGGGGGCATTTGCACTTGTGAAAATAGTGCTACCAACATAAATATGAATAGTAAAAATTACAAGGTCACAAATCTAGCTCATGAGATCATCAACACTGAAAAGGATGACAGTTGAAAAGCCAAGCTTTTGTAGACCAAAAGTCGACGTAACCCACAATCCTGCTTCCTAATGCATCTGAGATTCCCATAGGTCCAGCATGGAGACAAAAGCCCTCTTGCATTATTTTTAGCAACTAGCAGAGAAAATATACTGCCTCTGAACCAGAAGGTTCCATAATAGCCACTGTGACCATTGATAGCCATTGATAAGTTAGTGGTGTCCATCACAGGATGCTATGGAGTGAATGGCATGAAATATGCAAGGTCGAAACAAAACAAATAAGATGTAGTCATGCGGCCCATAAGTAAAATCAAAATATGAGTTGGGCAAATACCACTGTTGTAAGCAACTCATCAAACGTAAATGACTCGAAGGTGTGCAGCTTTTAATTAGAGCATAAAAGAAGAACCAACAGGCAGCATCTTATTAGTGATGTATGGAAACATAACTTCAACACACAACTATGAGTGCACAGAAATTGGATGGGGGACAACTGGCTGAATGAGACAACATGTGAAAGGGATCTAGGAGTCCAAGTAGACCACAAGTTGAACATGAGTCAACAGTGCAATATGGCAGCTAAAAGGGCCAATGCAATTTTAGGCTACATGAGTAGAGGTATAGTATGTGTAGATCAAGGGAAGTAATAGTGCCACTATATTCTGCTTTGGTCAGGCCCCACCTGGAATATTGTGTCCAGTTTTGGGCACCACAGTCTAAAAGGGATGTTGAGAAACTGGAGTGTGTCCAAAGGAGGGCGACTAAAATGGTAAAAGGTCTCGAAACCATGCCTTATGAGGAACGTCTTAGGGAGCTGGGGATGTTTAGCCTGGAGAAGAGAAGTTTAAGAGGTGATATGATAGCTCTGTTTAAATATGTGAAGGCATGTCATATTGAGGAGAGAGCAAGCTTGTTTTCTGCTGCTCCAGAGAACAAGACCTGCAACAATGGATGCAAACTACTGGAAAAGAGATTCCACCTCAACATTAGAAGGAACTTCCTCAGAGTGTAGTGGAGTCTCCTTCTTTGGATGCCTTTAAACAGAGTATGGATGGCCATCTGTCGGGTATGCTTTGATTGAGAGTTCCTGCATGGCCGGGGGTTGGACTGGATGGCCCCAGTGGTCTCTTCCAACTCTATGATTTTATGATTCTATGATAACTGAACAGGCACACAAGGCACCTAGTCAAAAAGTTCAGCAATATACTGACACATATTAGATTGATGATGGTAGTTATTTCTAAATTTACATGTAAAGCTATAAATCAACACAAGTGTTTTTAATGCAAATAGGTGCCCCTTTTTGTCTTTGTGTGTTTAGTGCAGTTCCAGGCCACCCGTGGAGCATATAGGCAGCTTTGCCAATTTCCTCCAGCGTCGCCTGAAGTCACATCATTGCACTGCATCTGGAATTCTTCAAACTGTCCCCACCCCCCCTTTGCCCTCCTTGCATGTTCTGGGTGATCCCCTATCTCAGGATGCTCTGAATATTTATTCTGACAGCTTCCTAGCCAGCCTGCAGTATTATTGACTGCATTGCAGGCAACCTCCTTTTCTCTCTTCCCTCGTTCTCACCCACTCTTTTTGCCTGTAGACTTTAATTAGATTTAGCTGGACTTTATTTTAGGCAAACCCCATTTCTCTTTCAAACCTAATTCCTTATATTGTTCCTTTCCTACACATACTTGTGGTGCACCGTTTCAGCAGTATCTCTCCAAATACTGGTGTGCATTTTAACTAGTGTATATATATATATATATATATATATATATATATATATATATATATAGACCCTCCTATTTAGGACTTATAGACGGCCTTGCTTTCTTTCTGTCCCCCAGAGGTTTGGCTTCCCCTTTGCCTCTGACAGCCCTCCTATTCCTACCTCCCCTCCCTCTTCCCAGCTCCTGTCTTATTTTTCCTGGATTCCTGCCTACCTTGACTCAAAGTTTCATAGGACGATTCAATGCCCTTAGTAATCTGCCAGCTATAGCAAGAGGTATCTAAGGAGGGACCAGAGGAGCCTGAAGGTCTCTTTTTACTGCCAGTAGCAGCTCAGCGTGGACTGTTGCTAAAAAAACTCTCCCCTCTGTTCTCTCGCTTGCTTTCTGACTCTCTTTTTTGGTTTCCAAAGTCAACCCTGCTGCTGTTCCTGCTGCCACTGACTGAACTGAACCTGAGATACCAGATACCAGGAATTCTGATTACTTCTTGGGGTGGGGTGGGAATAAACCAAGAAGGGGGGCATCACCCACAAAACAGAAGAAGGACAAATCCCATCTGGAGGCTGTAAAGAGGACCTGCAGGGAATCCAGAGGTTGCGACCTCTTCCTAAACACACACACACACAAAGGCATCATCCTGCTCTGTTAGGTGTATGGGACTTAACTTCTTGAAGCACTGAATTCTAAAAGGTAAGGTTGGATTTTATCTCCCTTTTAGTTTTATTCTGCTTTGAAAAGTTTTCATTCATCATGGTGGGATGGATGGGTTGCTTTCAGCTGTGGTTCAAAAGTATCTTCAAATTGTTTGGGCAAGCAATAGAGGAGGGTGGTTGCTTTCTTGCCTTTCCTACAGGTTGCCTAGATACATTTTTTGGGCCACTATTGGAAGGAGGATGCTAAAGCAGATTGACAGATTCAGCAAGGTACTTCCAAGGAAACGTTTTCCCTAATACTGATTGCATCTACAACCATTCAGTTCCCACAAAGTAAAAGTTTGCTTGTTACAGGTAAATAGGTAAGGCAGGTACATGAAGCAAAAGAGAACATCATCACCAATCTGATCTGTATTGTTAGGAGAAAGGTGCTGTCCTGTCTGCTAGGAAAAACGGTAACTTCTTTAAAATGTACCTAACTTCAATGAAAGCATGGGTGATACAAAAGCCATAGATGAGGGAGGGGCTGTGGCTTAAACTCTCACCTTCCCTCCTCAGTTGTGCCAGCTGAACATGGAATAGGGACAGTATGAATGGTAAATTGATTCTTAAAGGCTTTCTTGTGTCGGAACGGTGGTTTTTAGAGAGATGCATTCTGACAAATAGAAAAGTTGCTTCCAAGGTGCATCCATAAAGTGTGTGGGTTTTGTTTTTTAATGGGTAGAATGTCAAGTTTGCAGATCTGCATCTGTTCAGAACTTTGTCCTCAGGCATCCTGGGGAAGCAAAGTCAGCACTATGAGATTTGCTTCTACAATTATAACTTAAATTTAAAGTGAACGGATTTGATCCAACAGTAAGTGCATCCAGACTGGTTAAAAAGACCAGAAAGTCCCAGAATTTTACTTTTGGAGATCCATACGTGTTTTATTTGTCGCAAACATTTTCTGTCAACTCCCAGTATAATCGGACATCTTTGATAACCAATTCCCCAAGTTGGTTTATTTTAACCCAGCATAAAAGCCTAAAGAACAGGAACAAAATCTGGGACTTTTCAATCAGGGATGTGGCCAGTGTGAAATAAGTGGATCAAATGGGTTTTTCTATGGGTTTCTGTCCTATTAGTATCTCTCAGGCTCTCCCAATAATGTGTCAGTGCATTTATGGGCTTTTCCTAATTTTTCCACATGGCAATGCTGTGGAGAGATAGCACTTGGTCCAGGGATATTCATAGACTCTTTGGGGCTGAATGAGAATTTGAATATGTGTCTTCAGTTCATCTTCAGAGCTCTTGTCCCTGCTACACATGGAGCCTCTTGGCCAAAAGTGACTCATAAAAGTCAAGGCACTGATATGAAATGGCAAAATTATAGATTTGCTAATAATGTCTTTGCAAAAGCATTCTGGAGACACCAAATAACAGAGCTGGAGGTTGCAGAGCAAGATGCAAAAAGTCACCATGCAGCAAACCCAGAATTATTCAATGTGCTCTTCCTTTGATGTCACTTTTTGCCACAACCTAGAAATTACTTTAATCCACAATGGTGATGAGTTAAGATCCCAAAATGGTTGGTGAACTTAGCCGGTATACTAATGGATAAATGAATGAGTGAAGAAGTGGAGAGAAATTTGCTCCTGCTTGAAAAAAGGAGGGTGGTGGAAGACATAGATTTTGTTATCTAACCACAATTTATGGCTGTGAAAAGTTGGTCTTAAGTCTCTGATAGTTTGTCACAAGGTCTATAGTGACTTGGCAAGTTGGCATTCTTCTAACATCCAGGGGATCTGCTTAGAATCTCTAAAGAACCTCTCGCCTTTTCAGTGAGTACACAGAAAGTGCATTTTGCCAGACTGAGGTTTAATTTTGGAGAGAAAGTGTCATTTGTTCATGGAGACTGCTTTTTCAACCCCTTCATTACTTTTCAAAGTTTGCATTTTCAGCCTAATGCCAAAACCTCAATCTTTTTACCATAACCAGCTATAAAAAAAAAAGCTTTCCTCAAAGAGAAAATACTCCTCTACAGAAAATAGCAGGGAACACAAATCTTGCTCTGTTACTTTATTGGCATTATGTTTATTTGCTTTAATGAGACTTCTTTCAACAAGTAATGGATAAAATCCAGAAATCATGTAATCATTTTTATAAAGATTGAGATGGCTCACCTTAGGCATCTATCAGCTCCAAACTGATCTTATAGGTTGGCTACAGGTTCTGGTATAGACCTTCAGATTTGGCAATGACAATCCAGATTAATCCTCTGTCACCCCACTTTTTCAACTTCTTTTAAAGTGTCCCAATTCATCTCTCCCACTTCCCCCTTTGTCTTGAGCTTATTTCAACTGCTGCAAACTGAGGTCAAAGTGCAAAAGTAGTTTACACGCAGTTAACTCAGCTGGAGGGAGGGAGAGGATGGCATTTTGAATGGACAAGATTTATTTTGGTTACAGACCAGAACATGGCAGAATCTTGCCCTTCTCTGTGGACTCAGGCAAAATCAAACTGCTGCAACCTCTTCTAGCATGTTTGTTCTTCCTCATTAAAACTTTTGCCATCTTGATCACACTCTGGTCACACAAGTCCTGGCTTTAATCTGTGAAATGTTGGAGAGTATTGTCATGCTCTTGGATGACTAGAAGCCAGTGCCACGCAGAGTCTTATGGCACCTTAATGCAACATATCTACCCTTCTTGGGTTGTGTGATAATGATTTGCTTAAGTGGGAGGAAATCAAGATCTGCCACCTGCTCATAGACTATCCCTGAATTTTTCAGCTGGTAACCCCACTTTCCTAACAGGAGATACATGGGTTTTGCTCCTGCTGTATTAATCCTATCAACATATTTCCGTTGTCCCATAAAAACATTAATCAAACCATGTTGTACCTCCATAGTCTTATGGCCTGTACAGACTGGCACTCCCTGCTTGGCCATGTAAACTCACTTGGCCAAATCATATGCTCTCAGCCACAGAAAAACTCATAGTAGATTTGCCTTAGGATTGCCATAAGTCAGAAACAACTTGGGCAACCAACACAGAAGCTAAAAGAGGCTGCAGCAGTTTGCTTTTGCCTAAGCCAAATGGGAAGAAGGGCAAGATTCCATCTTGTCCCTGTTGATGAATTAATTGTGTGTAAACTACTTTTGCATTTGAAGTGAATTTGCATAATAAGCTGAAGAACAAGGGAGATGTGGGAGGAGTAGAGGAAGGAGAAGGAAAGAGAAACTGGGACATTTTAAAAGCAGCTAAAAATGTTGGACAACAGATGATTAATCAGGACTGTCTCTGCTAGATCAGGACTGTGAGATGGCATGTGGGAGACTAGTGTGTCTTATTTTAAATTGTCAGACTCGTTTTACCATTATAATTAAAATACATAAATGTAACATGTGTGCCTCAGGAAGGAATTCGAATATCTTTCTCACTTATTTTTAAATCTCAAGTTCTTTCCATGCTCAATATAAAGAAATTTGCAAATTTTGGTGCACTCTCCCAAAATGAAGTGAAATACACTCTATTCTTAGCATTTGCCAAATTAAATAAATCTGATGTGAAGGAGTGAGTCTAAGGAGCTGTGTGTGTGTGACTGTTTTAAAAAAGGTTTTATTCCACAAATTATCCCAATGTGTTCCAGCCAAGAAATATTTGTATGGCCTTCTTCAGTGGAAAGCAATTGGAAACTCAATTTGAAGGTGTTTTAGGAAAGTGTGTCTCCAAAGCTTGTAACTAGCAACTGATAATTTTCAAAGTAGGAACTAAACTTGCTTTAGACAGAGCCACACTTTAAAAAAAATCCCTGCAGAATGAGTTTCCCAGGATAGAAGGATGCATTTGGTACTTGCCTGCCAGGCAGCAGTTAAAGATGCTGAGTTGCTTTTCCTCTCAGTGTTGCATCTTCTCTCTCATTCATCCTGGAGTAGGGAAACAGCCATTTTATCTTTTAGACACTAAGCTATAGCAAGGTAGTGCGTTAATGAACTATGTGATACATTAGTAATCGAAAAGTATGGTTCATTTGTCCAGTCCAATGCTGAAACTTCTCATTTGATTTGCCTCTCCATTTATTGGAAAGCTAAGACAGTCATGTTCTTTTGGTTAAATATGTATTTGAGAAAACATCAATGTAAATTCATTATCCGCAATTCAAACTGACACACCTGTGTGAAATATCAGGATGTAGCCTGCAAGTTTCCTCAGTGCTCATGAGCATTGCACAGATGGTCATTAGAGACAAGATACATTCATTTCACACATACACAATTGCTTCTGGAGATCTTGGCTAAGATCTTACATCAGAATGAAGCTCCAACTGGACAATTCCATGTCCTTCCTCTAACCCTGGTAGCTATTAAGCCTTGGGAGAACCTTCTGCTGACCAGCAGAGAGAAAAGGAAGGAAAAGTCAACTCAGAGCATGAAATAGCAGCTGTACTCAGCTTGAGGGGAGGGAAGAAGTAAGGGTACACTCCCAGATGGTGTACACCTTCATTTTGTTTCCCCCATGAGCCCAGAGCAGCCTTCTGAGTTGCCTCCCTGCCCTTCCCATTGGTAAATACAATGGAAAGCAACACTTCTTCAGGGTTTACCTGCTGCCTAAGGATGGTAGATTTGAGGACTGAGCAGAAGGGCATGAGAACTGACTCCTATGCCCCATCCAAAAAGGAGGCATATGTGCCTATAAGCCACACTTGTGAACAGCCTTCTATAGTGCACCCAAACTTCACGGCAATAAAATGTATGGTGCATGCTCCGTGTGGCGTCTCACTGCTTTCAATGGGGTGTAAGCATACACAGAATTCCCCTTACACAGGGGGATCTGGAATGGATCCCCATGTAAGGGAAGGGCCCACTGTATTATTGACTTTAAAATAAATAGTTATCATTACAGTTGTCCTTCCAAGACCAGAACATATCTTCTTATTGTCCTAGTTCTGCTTAAAGTAATTCTTTACTACTTTCATGTTACTCAAAGGTGATTAAAATAGTTACGCCCATTAATTAAAAAAAAACTTAATGGTTTTCATTCAGCAGTATGAGGCACAGCATGAACCAGTTCTGGTGCCACCCACATTTTTGTTGTTGTTGTGCACCTTCAAGTCATTTTTGATTTATGGCAACGCTAAGTGACCTTATAATTGGGTTTTATTGGCAAGATTTGTTCAGAGGAGGTTTGCCCTTGTCTGTTTCTGAGGCTGAGAGAGGGTGGCTTGCCCAAGGCCACCCAATGGATTTCCATGGCTCAGCGGGAATTTGAACCCAAGTGTCCAGAATCATAGTCCAGCACTGAACCCACTACACAACAATGACTTACATTTAGGGTAACTTCTGTTACAGACATGATTCAAAGAAACTGAAGTGTGTCCTCATTAAGCTGCAACCACAATGTGACAGTTACACTTTTATTTGAGGGGAAAAGTATGAATGACGAGCAACTTGCTATTTCTAATTAGTTATTGCAAGCTTTAGCTCTGTTTTCCCACTCTCTTTCCATTTTCTTGCTGTTGTGATTTTTCAGTTTGGGGCATGCTCTTCCAAATCCTGGGCAAACCCAAATACTGTAGAACAAATGCAAGCAAATGATTTGCATTTATTCCAGCCTCTTTTATTTTCCCACTTCACGTTGGACCATACAATATAGGTTTCCTTGGTGCAATGTTGTTCTTGTTGTTGAATTATTGGCACAGGCCAGCCTTTATTTCTTGAAAAGAAGCGCATTTGCATGCAGCCACGGTCAGCCATTTGAGCTTCGCCCCCCTCATTTCAAAAATCAACAGGGTCTTTCATCGGTTATATGTAAAGCATTCTTTCCTCCTCTTGCTCTAACCTGTTTGTCTTTTTCGCCTTCCCCCTCCTTGCTTTGAGAAAGGGTGCCCTGCCACCAGAAGGTGCCATCTCCCCAAAGTTGGTTGCCTCTTCTCCAAACTCCTCCCTCACTTAACTCCCATGTGCTAAACAAGCTGGTCACTGTGCTCCATTCACAGCCAACTTCTCAACAGTGGCAACAAAAGCAGTGTTCATAGCAAGGCCTGGACCACATACGGTGCCAGCTTTCGGCTGCTGCTGAGCAGCTTGGAACCTTCTAGGTCCTTTAAAGAGAGCAAAAGGGGGGGCGGGAGAAAGAGATGTTATATATTAAATTAACTTGAGCACCATGCAACAACGGAAACCTTACAGTTTGCTTTTGGAGAAACTCACTGCCTCCTTGTGAGAGAGCAGAACAGATTGGCCTGTGTGTAAAGCCAGAGGTTCTCCGGTCTCCATCCATCTGTGTGTACAAGGGGTGTGAGTGACTGCCTCTACTTTTGCCTCTCAATAGACTTACAGTGTAAATGTATAGAAGCTTTTTGTTGGCCTCAGGAATAGATGGGCCTTTTTATTTTATAATGGGAACCATCCAGCTTTTTTCTTGGTAAATCATGCTGAATGTGTGTATGCATGTGCACACATGTGCACGGACGCACATACGTTTGTGTGGCATCTACACACACATATATCTTTCATCGTTTTCACCATAAGATGAAGAATCACATCCTCTTTGGTTCAGAGTACTATGTTTAAGGATTATTTGCATGTGGGAAAGAAAAAAGGGGGAAGGACAGGAAGAATTAAGAGCACGCCGGAGATGGTGTCTACTTGTTCTGGGCTTTCAAGTTGTTTCTGATTTGCAGCGACCATAAAGTGATCTTCTTGCAGATGTTTATTGGCAAAATTTGTTCAGTGGAGGGTTCACCATTGCCTTCCTCTTGAGCTGCCCAGCTGAGCAGGGATTTGAACCATGGTCTTCCAGAATCTGAGGCCAGCACTCAGACCAAGCTGGCTCTGTGTCATTGGCTTCTATTACATTCCCCACAAACTTGGGTGATGAACCTCTGCCCACTGAGGTGACTATTATATGCTATTCCTATGTTGCCTCTTTAGCACTGCATCTAAAATGTAGAAACCGTGGCAGTTAAGTTGTGTTAAACAGCATTACTTCTACATTGTAGATGTACTCCATGCTGTTTAGACCTGATGGAAACTGGAGTTCAGTATCAGGAGGGTCCCAAGTTCCCTAGACCTGTCCTTAAAAATTTATGTTAACTTTTGCTGTATGTTGTATTGAAGGTTGCCAATAGATGGGAGAAGGAGGGAGAAACTGTTTAGCCAGGTGCACAGTATACTTTATGAGAGCTAGCAAGGTGTAGTGGTTTGAGTGTTGAACTATGACTCTGGAAACCAGGGTTCATTGGTTTGATTCCCCACTTGGCCATGGAACCCACTGAGTGTCCATAGACAAGTCTCATGCTCTCAACCTCAAAGGAAGGCAATGGCAAACCTCTGAACAAATCTTGCCAAAAAAACCTCCATGATAGGTTCGTCATAGGGTCACCATAAGTCGGAAATGGCTTGAAGGCACACAACAATAGGAGGAGGAGCAGCAGCAATAGCAACAACAGTACAGTGGTACCTCGGGATACGAATTACCCAGCTTACGAATTTTTCGGGATACGAATAAATCCCATAGGGATTTATTGTTTCGGGTTACGAACGTTTTTTCGGGTTACGAAAAAACGCCGGCGCTGTTTAAATGGAGCCGCGGCAGAGCCGCGGCTTTTTTCCCCATTAGCGCCTATGGCAATTCGGGTTACGAAGGTTTTTCGGGTTACGAAATTAGCCGCGGAACGAATTAATTTCGTAACCCGAGGCACCACTGTACACTTCAGACCAACAAGTCTTGAGCATACCAGCATTTCACCTCCTTGCTTGAAATTTACATACCAGTTGTTGCTTTTTCATGCTGGCCATTAGCTGTTAGTTGTGATTCTCCTAAGCCTCACCAAGAGGCTTATTGAGGTTTCTTCTCTTATTTGGAAAGCATCAGGCCCAAACCCTTCATTGAATAGGGCCATCCTACTGGCCCTAAGATTTAACAGAAATTGTTGAGCCAACAAAAGCTAAGCAAAAGCCTTCTTTTCAAATTATGGGATAAACATCCTGGCTATTTTTATAAGTAAGGAAAACTGAGACAGCAGGATGTTGAAAATGATTGTAAAAGACATGTAACGGATTCTCTGGACTGCCAAGTTGTAAACTGCAGGTGGCTCCTCTGTCTTTAAGGGCTGTGCAGAAGAAGACATTTCACAGGTGTTGCTTGTCATCCAACCAGGTTAGCAAGCAACACCTGCCGAAATACCTACCTCTTTACAACCATTAAAGGTACACAACCACTTTTCAGTTTTCACTCTGACAACCCAGCTGTTTCTGACAACTTTGCCATGTCTTCTTTAGAACTTGCTTTTGGACCTTTAATAACAACCTGATAATAACAGCAGAATAATAACAATAAAAAGGTAATGTTATCTGAGGTGGAAGTTTTGATATCAGAGGTGAAATTGTTAAACAGGAAAGGACATGTCATGATCACTACAGTCAACAATGGATTTCTCAAAAACAAGTCATGCCAGACCAATATATATAGTGTTGTAAGTTTGGTAGATGAATGGAATGCTATGGATGTAGCATATCTTGATTTCAGTGAGACCTTCGACAAGGTCCCCAATTATATCCTTGCAAAAAAGCTAGTAAAATGTGGGTTAGACAATGTGACAGTTAGGTGGATTTGTAATTGGTTACCCAAGGGGTACTCATCAAGGGCTCCTCTTCATCTTGATGAGAAGTGACTAGTAGGTTTGCACAGGGTCCAACTTCTTTGTAAATGACTTGGATGATGGAATAGAGGGCATGCTTATCAACTGGCACCAGAGTCTGAGTTCTTTGGCTGTGCCTCTAAGTCAGAGCCAGGGCAGCCCATGACAGTTGCCCCCCAATCAGTATGGGACCACAGCAACCAGACACTGTGGTCCTGAGGCCAGCCACCACAGCAGCCCTGAATGGGCTGCTGGCAAACAGCCCTTTTTTGTGCTTCTTTTTATGGTGGCCCCAGGCTGGCTCCCAGCTGCTCCAGAGGTGCACATACCATCCCCAAAGCAGCCAGAAGCCACTCTATCTTGCCCATCACTTTTGGGCCTATTTTAACTAAGGTCCAAAACACACTGCAAAAATGATCCAGATTGAGACCTCTATAACTGTCCTGGCTCAATGCTAGGGAATTCTGGGAACTGTCATTTTGTGAGACATTTAGCCTAAGCAGTGCCCAAATCTCTCTTTTTTTAATTTAATTTTGGCAACATCTAAGTGGCAAACTCCACTTAGATGATTTTTTAAAAATGGATGACATACTCTTAAAATTAATTACTCTGTCAAAGCAAGAAGCTCTTTGGGCATCTTAGTAGCTGAGTTTATAGTGGGGCTGAGGAGTCACGATGTGTGGCCCAGGGAGGCTGTAAGTTTGTTAGGGTTGCTTTATGAGACTTGAAGCATTTTTGAGATGTACGGTAGAAGTAAGGTTGCCTGAAAGGTCTGTGGTGGGAAAAGTGTCTGGGAGATGAGAGACGCAGAGAGGTGTGGAATTTTTATGACAAAGGGGTCTTAGAGAGAGCGCCCAGGGGCAGGGCATTTCAAAAAAATCTCGCCACGCTAGTGCCAGCAAAGGGAAGGCAAACAGAGAGATGCTTGTGAAGCAGCAAGCCTCCCTACACCTCACAGACAACATGTTTGTGTGACAGGAAAAAACCCATGAGAAAGTTACATTGGCTTTTAACCTGAGGTGTGGCCATTTCAACCCTTTTGCGCTAACCTGGCATGTGGTTTAAATGCAAATGTGACTCATTCTGCTCTTTCCTTGGGAACATATCAACTAGAAAATAACACACAACTGAAATGGAAGGTTTGTCAACTGGCAGACAATGTTTTGTAAAGTTCTTCTGGCAAGTGTTCTTCTGATGCAGTTGATGTAGCTGCCACCATCTTGTTCAGTGAAATGATGCTGCTGTTAATATTGTTTCCTTTTTGTTCAGTACACCATCAGATTCATTTTTTGTTTAGTACGTCACTTCATGCTTATACCATTCAGAAGTGGAGTAATTTGATGGGTATTCTGAATTTATTTATTGGGGGTGTTATGTATGATATTCACTATCCCAACTATTTGAGTGATTCCAAAACTCAACTCCTTCCACACCATCAGGATTTGTTGCATGCCTTCAAGTCATTCCTGACGTATGATGAACCTAAGGTGAACCTATCATGGGGTTTTCTTGGCCATTTTCTTCAGAGGGGTTTGCCATTGCCATCCTCTGAGGCTGAGAGAATGTAACTTGCCCAATGGGTTTACATGGCCAAGCTAGGATTCAGACTTTGGTCTCCAGAGTCCTAGTCAATGCTCAAACCATGATAATATAGGTCTAATCTGCACTGCAGACATAATACAATTTGACACTGTTTTAACTGCCATAGCTCAGTCTATATTCTCAGCCCTTCAAGACTGTTGGACAGGGTCAGCCTGTAAGATGGGTTACATTTAATTGTCTGTGCTAAGGCCAGTTTTTAAGGTACTCATTAATGCACCCTTCTCTTTTATTCCTTCTTTCTTCCCATCTCTTCATTTGCAATTAAGTCTCTGACAGGCTCACAATGGAAAGCTTTTCCTGATAGATGTTCATTTTGCACCTGACCCAAAAGCAATAATTGTAAACTATCTCACTTTTGTCTCTTGTCTTTTGTCTTGGCAGTGGTAAATCAATTTGGCTCCTTTCAAACAAACCACTGCAATTAAGGAGAAATTAGAGATGATTTGTTCTTTTGTTCCTTCAATTAATTTCTGACTGACAGTGACCTTAAAGTGACTATATCTTGGGGTTTCCTTGGCAGAATTTGTTGAGGGGGGGTTCCCCTTGTCTTCCTCTGATGCTGAGAAGTCTCCAGTGGGTTCCATGGCAGATCAGGAATTCAAATCCTGGCCTCTCAGTTTCCTAGTCCAACACTCAAACTACTAAAGGCGGCCTCTCCCCAAAAGCATAATAATAAAAAGGTAAAGGTAAAGGTTTCCCCTTTGACAAGGTTGTCAAGTCATGTCTGACTGTAGGGGATGGTGTTCATCTCCATTACTAAGCCATAGAGCCAGTGTTGTCAAAGACAACTCTGTGATCATGTGACCAGCATGACTGCACAGAACACTGTTATCTTCCCATCGAAGTGGTACCTATTTATCTACTTGCACTTATCTACTTGGCAGAAGTTCGGGATAGTGATGGGAGCTTACTCCGTCATGCGGCACTTGGGCCTCAAACTGCTCACCTGCTAATCTTGCAATCATCAGAGTCAGTATCTTAACCACTGAGCCATTGTGCCCCATCATAACACAGTACAATATAATAATAACATAATATGCAATACAACAACAACAACAATTTTATTTATTTCTCATCTCTCCTCAAGACTTGAGATGGGGTACAACATGTTGAAATACAGAACACAATTAAAAAAAAGAAAGCACATAAAACCAACAGTTAAAATACAGACTTAATCTGGATTAGATTTAATCAGCCCAAGACATTTGTCTGCTTAGGGTGGGATGGAAGGGCCATTTGGTAGTAGTTATGATGTTTGTGGGCCTTGTTAATTTCTGTCAAATCGGATTCACTTAGGGTGAATGCAGTTGAATGCAGTTGGACATTGTTTTAACTGTAATGGCTCCATCCCATGGACTCCTGGGATTTGTTGTTGGTTGTGGCACCAGCGCACTCTGACAGTGAAGGCTAAATATCTCACAAAACATCAAACCCCAGAATTGAGTGTGATGGGTTATACAGTACATCACACTCAATCCCCAGCATTTTATGGTAGGTATGTTGCCTGTGCAACTCCTGACAATATGAGGATAAGAACAGAACTTTCTACTAGGTTTGTGCACTTCTGGGTATTTTGGTGCAATTTATATATGTTCTAATATAGGGATGGAAATCATGTGCCCCTTGAGATATTGCTGAACCACAACTTTTGTGATTCCTCATCATTTGCTATGCAGTCCAGGGCAGATGGTTTCAGGTAAAGAACCAGGGGGAAATTTGTTGGTTCTTTAGCATTCTTTCTCATTTAATTAATTAATAATTTAATTAACAACTTAAATCTAGAATTAGGTTCATGCTGAAATTCCAAACTGAGTCACTCACTTAAGATTTTAACAAAGTTTATTTAGGCTCCATCTTTCAGTTTTAAAAATCCCAATTAATAAATAATTTATTTGATTACCTTAGTTCCCATCAGTGTCTGGAACTGTACCAGTTATTGAATTGTCATTAGTCCATTGTTTGAGCATCACAGTAGAAAGGCCTTTGGAAGGTGAAAGACTCAAGCAGCTGTGGTTGAAACAGAGAGTGTCCAAACTGCCAAATTGCCCTGGGCTTTCTCCCACATATTGGCAGAATATTTTGAAGGTTTACAGTATGTCTGGTGTATGCTATAAGACCCCAAAGGCTTGTTAACAGGTTTGTTAACATGTGCTGGGTATGCTGCTGTTTGTTAAAGGTCCATGGAGAATGCTAGCATGAAATTGTCTCCTGGAAAGAGGATGTTTGCACAAAGCATATATTAACAACTTGTTTAGTGTAACCAGCTCTAGCATAGCTTGGAAATGTTTGAGGATTCCATTACGAAGCCCTGATCAGTATTGCTGAGGTTCATATGTGTCAAGTCCTACCTTGGTGCTTTCTTCAGTAATTGTTGGTTTCTGCTAGTAGTTTTATGCCGTCTGCAAATCTCAGGTTGTTAATGTTCGTTCCTCCGATCTTCACTCCTCTTGCTTCTGACTCTAAGCCTGCTGTGCTGTGAGATCAATATTTTCTGCATATAGGTTGAATAAATAGGGTGATATTATGCAACCTTGCCTTACCCCTTTGTCGACTGGGAACTCATTCCTTTACATGTATAAAAATATGGATGGCATCAGGAAATTGTTGAAACACTAGGAACTGATTGGTAAAAAAGAATCTCAAAGATGGAGAAAAAATAGCCTTAGATAACTTTGCCTTCATTTAGCAGAAGATTTCATAGCCAAAACCTATATTTGCTAGTCACAGCTAAAGAAAACCTATTGATTCCGTTGCTGAATTAATTGGGCAAGAAATATGTAAATTTGATTTTCAATAAGGTGTTTCAGTTGAGACTAACACTGGATTTAGGCCATAGTCTCAAAGACTCATCTATCCAAATATCCTGAGTCACCAAAATCCAATACCACAAGTACAATACTGTTTTAGTTTTCGCCAAAGTTGAGGTAAGTATTCACTGAGATGTGTTTGTAGGCATCTATTGAGGTCTGTTTAATTTCAGTTACCATGCAAAATTGAAATCAAAAAGAAGGAATCGCCACAACACCCAATTTATTTAACTATGAAATTGATGGTTATAAATTTGATTTTGAAATGTGTTTATTTAATGTAAATAAAAAAATAGTTAGAATATTAAATTAGGACTTGAAAGATTCTCATTCAGGTCCCCACAAAACTATGAAAGTCATTGGATAACCTTAGACTATTTATATCACTCAGCTTGGTCTATTTCACAGGGTTGTTGTAAGGATAAATTGGGGAAGAAATAGGCTATGCATGCTCACTGAAGAAAAGGCGAAGTAGAAATGTAAGTGGCAAATGGCAAATAGCTAAGTCTTTTTCTCCAAAGAAGGATTTTTGCACCAAAAGCAATTTAGGGAAGATTTTAGAACAGGAATAATTGCAAATACAGCCCACTCCATGTAATATAGAATAGAGTCAGTTAAGAAATCATATGCATGGGTATCTAATTAATAATTTCATGACCAGATGGTTTAATAAATTCAAATGACTATAGGAATCTTTGCTGATTTTGCCTCCTGCTTAGAATATGACACTTTGTTTAATTCCAAGATGAGAATATTTTTATAGCAGTCGTAAGGACACCATGCAAGGGGGCTGGTCTTCTTTGCCTTCAGATGATCCTCCTCTATTCTATGCTGAATACCACACAGAGACATTGCATTTGTCCCAGGAAACTGAATTTTGAAGCTGTTAACCTTGAGGTTTCTGATGGGGAATTATGGTAAAATCAATAAGCGAACAAAAGGTGATAGGGTAAGAAATTATGAGGGTTTTTATGAAGTGCATGAGAAACAGTGAGTGGGGTGGGGGGCTATGTTGCTGAGTTAGTTACGAATACATAGTAAGTATCATCTTCCATGCCTGAAGCACTCCTCCACCCACCCATTGGAAATGTCAGGGTTCTCCCTATATGAGTCTGCTCAAGCTTTATGGTCTACAACAGGAGGCTTCCTCTTAGTCCCACCACCATCATAGGCATGCCTGGTAAGGCCATGCCAACTGTTCCCAAGTTGTGGAGCTCCCTTCCTTGGGAGATCTGGTTGCCCCCTCTCCTTGCTGTCTTTCCAGCAGCAGGTAAACCTCTTTTTAGTTAAGGAGGCATTTGGTTTTTAATGGCCTAATTCCCACTTACCTATTGATTTGATTCCTGAACCAATTCCTGAAACCGGTTCAGCAAACAGTGGTTCCCACTATGTTTGCACCGGTTTCAAGATTTGGTGCAGGAAGCAACAGCCACGGCTTCCCTGCCATGCCTCCCTCCGTCCTCCTCTTCATACCAGGGATGGAGAAGAGGCTGGGGTGGAAGGAGAGAGGCAGGCTGGGAGGACAGAGCAGGCATGGAGGTATGGCCGGGGAAGCCACTGCCAGTGGGAACCAGAGCAGATTTGGTTCCCGCTTGGGCTGAATTGATTTATTTCCAAATAAATCAATTCAGTCCAAAAAACACCCCATTTTTACATGGGTTAAATGGGTAAAAATGGGTAAAAACTATGCCCCCTCTTTCCGAATCGGTTCAGCGATTCGAATTAAGTGGGAACCATGTGGGTTTAAACTGAATTGTTTGGAATCACAATCCGGTTTAAACCATAGTGGGAATGAAGCCAATATGTTGCAGCAGACAGATCATTTGATAGGGGGTCTTGAGTTTCTATTATACAGTGTGCTTTTGCTTTCTGCGGGGGATCTGTTCTGGACTCCCCCGCGTAAAGCAAATTCCATGTATGCTTGAGCCCCATTTCAATGAATGGGGCTCATGCATGCGGTGGTGCAGAAGCACAGCAGCACATATGGGCCACAGGTGCACACCCCATTAGTCCCTATGGGACAAGCCGCCCCTTCCTCCCTGCGTGGCTTTCAGCGTATGCTGAAAGCCGCATAAAGCATACCCACCTATGATGCGGGTGCACTGTATTATGTCTTTAATGTGTTTTTAAACACATTTTCAACTTGTGTTTTTTTAAACAGAAGTTCAATTTAATTCTGTTTTAACTTCTGTTTGTTGTTGTTAACTGCCTTCAAGTCAACCTCAACTCATGGTGACCCTGTGAATGAGAACACCTCTAAGATATTCTATCATCAACAGCTCTGCTCAAGTCCTGCAGATTCAGGGCCATGTCCACCTTGATTATCTATCCCTCTGGCATGAAGTCTTCTTTTCCTACTGCCTTCAGTCTTGCTAAACATTATTGTTGTGTTTTCTAGTGAGTCATGACCTCTCATGATGTGGCCAAAGTATGATAGGCTCAATTTAGTCATCTTCTAATGAGAGTTCAGGCTTGATTTGTTCTTGGGCCCACTTGTTTGTCTTTTTAACTGCCCACTGCATCCACAGAACTCTTCTCCAGGACCACATTTCAAATTAGTTGACTTTCTTCCTATCAGCTTTCTTCTCCATTTCTGTTACACAAGATGTTCTGGGCTTTGGGGGGGTAATTGTTTTTAACAGCGGTTGAAGATTAAAGTCACTCATGGCAGCATCCAAAATAACAGGCAGCCTATGCCATAACAGCCAGCTCTATGAATCTGCCTTTACATGCATATGTGCATTCATGAACAGATATGTCTTCACTCCACCCTTATCCCCACCAAGTTATATACCAGCTAGAAACCTTGAGGAGCATCCATAATCATTAAGGAACAAAATTGCTAATATAAATAAAAATTGGATTGCATGCTGCATGTCTGGATTTATTTATTTCTCTCTCTCTGCGCATGTGGAAAAGCAGCAGATGGAGCCAGGGGAGGGAGTCAGGATGAATATTGTTAAGTATGGGAAATTTGTAAAGAAGAACTTGGCAAATTTTGAAAAATCCTTCAAAAAGGAAATTGAAATGAAATTCATCCTTATGAGCAGCAGCCAAATTCAGCAGATGCAGCTATTCTCAACATGGAAGAAACCATCGTGTGTCTGTCTACCATTTAGGTTTTAAAGATTACTATCTCAGAAAAACAGAAGTGGCAACCCTAGTTCATCACTAAGTTGGCTAAATATCCAGGGATTCAGAGCAAAACTTAGCACTTGTTTTGTGTTGATCCGTTTGAAAACGGCTTCTCCGGTAAATGGAAAAGTAAGGGAATGCAATTCACTCCTTTGCATCATGTCATATATTGGATAACCACAGTTCAAAAATATAAGCCTCAGAGAAATCAGAAAGATTTATTGAGGAAACTCAGTTGATTACAGCATAACAATGTTATCAGGACTGAAGCAATTTCAGTTGCGCAGTATGATAAAAGCACTTAGAAATTCAAATGTTTTTGCATGAGCCCACCCCATTCATCTTCATGTAAAAACATTCCTTTCCCCTTTTCCCCTCCTTTCTCCTCCATACCAAGCATTGCATGAAACTGACCTTGATGTTCACAGTTTGCATTTCCTCTCCTTCACATCTGCTCATTAGACAACTCCAAGGAAGATAAACAGTCTTTCCACCCAGCATCCCCAAAAGTGTAGTGTATCCCATTATCCAGCACTGTGGGCCCTTGGTATCCGCTGGGGTTTGGTTCCAGGTCTCCACCACAAATACCAAAATCAATGGATGCTCAAGTCCTATTAAATACAATGGCACAGTAAAATGGTGTAACTTATTTAAATGGCAAAATCAAGATTTGCTTTTTGGAAAATATATATATATATAATATTTTCAAGCTGTGTATGCTTGAATCCATGGATAAAAAAAACCATGGATATGGAGGGCTAACCATATTACACTGCATATACAGAACAAACCACTAACAAGTATGGCAGAAGCTAAATTTCTGACACATCATCAGTGCATTTATGTTTCAATGGCTTTGGTTCCTGTGTTTCTTTTTTAGGCTCGCAATACGACAATGCCATTTACACCCCTGTTTGCTCCACCTTCTGCTCCATAACTGGTGTTTAAAAAATAAACTGGGAAGCCGTAATGACATAAGTATGCGACTGTGCAACTGTGCAGTGACACTATTATGAATCCCTATCACTCCATGCCCTAATCACTTCCACCGTTTTTATTATGCTTTCCCCTGCAAACCAACATTTTCCTGGGGCTGCTTTTATATATTTAAACTTTCCCTGAACGCCATGGTTTCTCTAGACGCTAATCATTAATGGGATTACATTCGAATTGTGCTATTGTACTTCTCCCCTTATTTTTAAAACAATATATATTTAAAATAATGTTTAAAACACATGCTGGAGAATGGAGAAGAAATGAACTATGATTTTCTTGTGAATTCTTGGCAATAAAGGTCTCCTCCCAGACCAGCCACCAGAATCAGTGGTGCTTATTCTCAGACAAGTGTGCTTATGTTGGCAGTCCTGTCAAGGTTTACGCTTGCCTTCCTCTGACGCTGAGAGAGTGTGACTTGCCCAAGGTTATCCAGTGTGTTTCCATGGTTGAATAGGGATTCGAATTCAGGTCTCTCAAAGTTTCAAACTACCACACCATGCTGGCTCTATAAGTTATTAGTAATATTATTGTTTCCCTTTCTATCTGATATAATGTGGCACAGGACACTGATTCAGGAAGGGAGGACCATGTTGAAGGAGAGGCTAAGCTAGGAAATACTTGTTCATCGTATTTTAATTTTTATTCACTTCCAACAGTAATATTGTAACATGCTAGCTTTCCATGTGAAGGGAATTTTGCATGCGGACACACCTTCAGATGTGCAACCATACACGTACCTTGGCTAGCTGAAATTGACTAGTCTGGGGAAGGCTTTACCCCTCAATCCTGCTGTATAAAAATAGCTCTAAGCTAGAGAAAAAACAGACTCTCTTGTGTGGTGAGCACCAGGAGGATATATTTTCCTTTTCCATACCCCAAAAGGGAAATCTGTTCCAAGCAAAATGTCTAGGTCTGAAGAGTTTCCACCATGGCAGTTGGTCAGGCTGTTACTGAAATCACCTTTTGGCATTGCATACCGCTGAAAACTACGGAGATGGTTTCAGCAACTAATTTTCACTTGCTAGGTCAGGAGGGTCTACTAGTGGATAGCACTCAGTGATAAGGCAGAACTGCATTCATTTCACATTTTTATGCAAACCTTCATAATTTTGCACTTTTGAAAGACACACAAATACAAATTCACCATCCAGACTGATTAAAAAGACCAGAAAGTCTCAGATTTTGTTCCTGTTCTTTCTGATTTTATTTTGGAGATCCACACATGCTTTGTTCATCCCAGAATATTTTCCATCAGCTCCCGATACAATCAGAGACTTTTTATTCCAGCTCCCTGGGTCAGTTTATTTTAACTCACTAGAATATCAGAATATCACTAGAATTATCTTACCACCCCCTACACACAGAGTGCCATTCGTTCTTGTTATATTGCAGTAGTAATGTAATTTATTTATACATTCCTTATTTAATTATACATTCCTTGAATACTGCGTTCAGTTTTGGGTACCACAGTTCATGAGGGATATTGACAAGCTGGAGCGTGCCCAGAGGCGGGCGACCAAAATGGTGAAAGGTCTGGAAATCATGCCCTATGAGGAGCGGCTTAGGGAGTTGGTACGTTTAGCCTGGGGAAGAGAAGGTTAAGAGGTGACATGATAGTCATGTTCAATATCTGAAAGGATATCATATTGAAGATGGAGAAAGTTTTTTTCTGCTGCTCCAGTGACAAGGACATGGAGCAATAAATACAAAACACAGGAAAAGAAATTCCACCTAAACATTAGGAAGAACTTCCTGATGGTAAGAGATGTTTGATAGTGGAATAGGCTGCCTTGGAGCATCCTTCTTTGGAGATTTTTAGACAGAGGCTGGATGGCCATCTGTTGAGAGTGCTTTGATTTTATATTCCTGCATGGCAGGGGTTGGACTGGATGGTCTTTGTGGTCTCTTCCAACCAAGTGATTCTATCATTTGATGATTCTATTTTGTCGCTATGTACCTTCACATCAGCTCTGACTTATGGCAACTTTAAGCTATGGTGGTGTTGTTTTGGGCCAGATTTGTTCAGAGGAAGCGTGCTGTCATCTTCCTCCAAGGCTAACAGAGTGTGACGTGCCAAAGGTCACGCTATGGGCTTATGTGGCTGAAAGGGTTTCAAACCCTGGCCTTCCTTGGTCAAACCACTACAATGTGCCAGTTCCCCATTCCTTATTAGAAAATGGAATTAAGTACCTAGTTTGGAACTAGTTGTTTTCAAGCTGTGCCCGATACCAGCTTTTCCTTCCTAGAATAATATATAGATAACAAACTGGTGGAAACATAGCCTAATTCTTTTCAGGGCATGGTTTGATGTCCCAGGGATCATGGCAATTTTTTTTTCCTAGAGAAAGGGAGAGTAGAGGAAGAACACTAGTGAATCAGCCAGCAGTATGAAGGAGCCCAGTATTAAGATGGTTTGGAAGGTGGTCAGGATGGAATAAATTTCTTATTTTTGTTACAGCTGAAAAAACACATGCACAAAACCCTCACAGAAACATATTTATTTCTGTATTTGGATTCTAACATTTGCCTTATTTAAGGAGAAGTGGCTGGGAAAGATATAAACTTGAGTCCTCCTCCTGCTTAAAAGCCATCTCCACTCCCATTTCCCGAACCAATCTGAATTCTAAACAGAATAACTCTCAGTCCTAGAAAATTTGTAGTGACAGATAATAGGGGGTTTATTCATGGATCACAGCAGAGCTGAAATCCTCAGGACATCTTGCACCATATTAGGACAAGGGCTGCGGAAGAATGGGGATTCAACCCAAAAATGACCCACTCTTTCAAGGAAAAGAGGGTTTGCAAAATTGCCTTCTTCCAACTTTGTTTCTCTAAATCATTTTACTGATGTTTCAGCATATATATAGATTGAGTCTCCCTTATCAGACATGCTTAGGATAGAAAGTGTTTTGGATTTTTGAGTTCTTTGGATTTTGGAATATTTGTATGACATAATGAGATATCTTGGAGATGGGACCGAAGCCTAAACATGAAATTAATTCATGTTTCGTATACAGCTTATACACACAGCCTCAAGATAATTGCATGAAACAAAGTCTGTGTCCACTGAACTACCATAAAGCAAAGGTGTCACTATCTCAGCCACCCATGTGGACAATTTTGGATTTTGGAATATTTCAGATTTTGGAATTCCAGGTAAAGGAGAGTCAACCTGTACTTGGCACTGAGTCCACCAAAGAGCTTAGTGGGGCCAACAGTCACTTTAGTCAGCAAGTAGTCTTGGGCCTGTCTTTGGAAGATGCCAAATAAATGGAGCTTCCCCATTCAGAATCAGTGGGCTTTAAAGTGTTGGGTATTGGCAAAAGAGGTTGAGTGCTTCTGCGGTGCTTTTGCAAAGTTTCTGTTCATAGGAAATCCATTCCCCTTGAGATGATTCAGGGACACTAGAGCTCCATTACCAGCTCCATTAATGTTCAAACTAAAATCCAGAGTAGAGACAGGATGCCACCAGCTGCTATCATATATCCATAACTACATCTACAGGTACATCTGTTGATCTTCACTCACACACATGTGTGTGTAGATGTCTGTTGGAAATGCACCAGCATATTGTGCTGAATCAGTGTTTGCACAAGTATAGATTTCACTGGAACAGGAGCCCACAGCTGAGGAAGTACACTTTTTCAGGTTCTCTTCTTGTTGTTGTGTGTTTTCAGGTTGCCTCTGACTTATGGCAATCCTAAGAAGAACCAATCACAGGGTTTTCTTGACACGTCTTTTTACAAAGGGGTTGCCATTGTCATCCTCAAACCACTACACCACACTGGCTCTTTGTTCTTGTCTCCTTCATGCCACACACACACACAGTCATGTCAATCTGATAACAGCTCTTTATCTTTGTATATTTCAGGAAAACCATGACCACTTTACTACTAGCATTTGTGTGTTTGCAAGTCATCACTACAGCCATCTCTGTGGAAGTTTTAGGTATGTATGCTCGAGAGCTTACCTTCAATATATAAAGTTTTGGATACAATGGTGCCACCAGGTCAGGACTTGGGACAGACCACCAGGGACTTGGCAAAGGGAATAGGAAGGTCCCTTCAATACAACAGGGCTAGTTTACTACAGCCATTGACTGTTGCCATCTAAAAATTGGTAGGTTAGAAGACCTTTAAGTCCAGAGTCTAAATGTATTGAGCTGCACGATTTAATGATATTTGTTGGAAGGTCAGAAAAGGGAGTCTTTCATAGAAATACATGCATGACCACCACTGTCGTTTGACCTAGTCACTTCAGATAAGGAGGGCATCAAATACACTATCCTTGCCCTCACTGTTGCCACTTTATATATATTCTGGTGTGCCCCTCCTTTTATTATTTTTTGTATATTTATACAGATGCTAAGGTTGATCTTCAGTTCTGGCAGAGCCCCTCCCAACACACACACACACACACACACACTCCAACCATATATACACACACTGCTAACCTGGCATGCATGATGCACAGACAGCCAAGCTCACACCAGAGGAGGTGGTGATGGGTAGCATTGTCACCTCTGCAGCCTCCCTGTCATAGAAGAAGGAGGAAAGGAAGGCAGTGGAAGCAGTGCCAGCACCTCTTCCATGCCACTTAAAAGAGAAAGAAGCAGCTGCCCAGAGCCCAGCTATTTTTTTAAATACCTGCTGGAGCCAAGGAACTGTGAGAGGCAGGCTGGGAAAACTGCCTGTGCTGCACCTCAGGCAATTTTTCCAGTCTCCCTATCTGAGTGCCTTTGATTCAAGGACTGCTGAGTGCAAAGCTGGCTGTCACACGCCACCTCCTTCTCTTTTGGTGGCATGCAGAAGACACTAGAGCTGGTGCTAATGGTGTTGCTTCCATCCTCCTCTTTCTATAATGAAATGATGGTAAGCTTGTAGCCATTGATGCCTGGCTCTTCCTCATCTGATGGAAGAGGATGATACTTTCTTTGCTGGAGTCCTGGCTATGCTGTTGGGTACACCAGCAGTTTGGGGAGGGGGTGCCCCCTGTGTGTTGTGAAGGGCAGCATTTTGCTTATGACTCTGTCAATGGGAGAGCTAGTGCCACCCGAAATGGACCCTTCACAGTTGCTCACAGATGCTCTCTGTGCATTCCAAATGTGCTTTGCAGCAACATGGTATTTACCTGTCCAAAATGGTATACAGCAGAGAACTTATTTTGCCAGTCAAGTATTTTAGATTTGCAGGAACCTTCAATGACTTTATTTATGCCACACAACATGTTGGCACTTTCCCCTTGGCACACAGTTTGGAAATTATTTTTTAGCCTTACCTAGACAGAAACTGACCAGAGCTTGGGAAATGACCTCTTTAAGTAATTAATTGCAGTTATTAGTTGCAGTTATAGTACCAAGTTACCACTGTTTTTGGAAGCAATTCTTTGCTTTCTCATTATTCGAGAGTTACTACAACTATTTCCATTACATTAAAAAAAAGTCCTTCAGAATGCTACAGGTTGCTCCCTTGTGATACAAAACACAGATAAGTCAAGGCAACATGCACCCTATGCCTATAAAGGTAGCCATAAAACTGGTACAGTTTTTACACCAAAATAGAGAAATTATCTGTTGTTGTGCTACCAAAATAATATAACTTAGTTATACCTAATCATGTTGTTCAACTCATTGTTTCAAGCTCTATAACTCATACATGCTATTGATCTCTTCCTCCCCCCATCTTTTTGGGACCAACAGATCATGGTGCCACACTGAGTGTGAGCATACCTTTACATTCCCCTTTGTGCGTTCCCCTTGGAAAAACTCTGACCATTCCCTGTTACTACATTGACACACTGGAGCATGTCACCACCTCTCCATTCACACCCCCTCTGTCCCCGAGAATCAAATGGAGTAAATTATCCGAAGGCAAAGAAGTTGTCTTGTTGGTGGCCATGGATGGACGTGTGAGAATCAACACTGCATACCAGGAGATTGTTTCTTTGCCCAACTATCCTGCCATACCCACTGATGCCACCCTGGAAATCAAGACACTTCGGTCCAATGATACTGGGATCTACCGCTGTGAAGTGATACATGGCATTGAGGACAGCCAGGACACAGTAGAGGTTAAAGTAAAAGGTAAGGCTTTGGGGAGGTAGATAGAATCAGACCACTCGAAAGGATAGGTAATCCTTTCTATTCATTCCATAGTCCTACCAGCCCCCTCACCACCTGCTATTAGTTTCAGGAGAAAAGCATCCACTTGAACCAATAGAGACTACCCACCTCATTGCTAACTGAATTTTGAATGGATGAGGACTGTTTTTCTTCTTCTTCAGGACCACAGCACTGAGATATCTTGTCTGATATGATCCTGATCTTGCTCTACACATTGTACTATTCTTAAAAGAAGGAAAAGAGAAAAATGTCTTCACACATTTGATATATCTGTCATGGTCTTAATGGTTAGGTTTATAGCATTGCAGGCATGCAGAAGCAGGCAATTCTAAATACTGTAGGTGGCCTCCATCTTTAGTGTTGTTATTATTTGCCATCAAGTCAACTTTGAATTATAATGACCCTATATGAATGACAAACCTCCCAGACCCTGTCCATCAGTTGCCCTTCTCAGATCTTCCAAACCCAGGGTTATGGCTTCTTTGATTAGATCAATGTACCTGAAGTGCCATCTTCCTCTTTTCCTTCTGCCTTCTATTTTACCAGGAATTATCATCTTTTCTAAAGAGCCATGTTGCCTACAACAGACTTAGTCTCACTTCTAGTGAGAATTGGAACTTGATTTGCTCTAAGAACCATTCCTTTGCCATTTTAGCAATCCATAATCCATAGTGTCTGTAGAGAGACCCAGGGTGGCATAGCAGTTTGAGTGTTGAGACAACTCTGGAGATCAGAGTTCGATTCCCAGCTCAGCCATGAAATCCATTGGGTAACCTTGGGCAAGTCACATGCCCTCAGCCTGAGAGGAAGGCAAAGGCAAACCTCCTGTGAACAAATCGGCCCAAGAAAACCCAATGATAGGTTAGCCTTAGGGTCCCCATAAGTCGGAAATGACTTGAAGGCACAGAACAACAACAAAAAGCATCTGTAGAACTCTTATTCAACAACACATTCCAAATGAATTGATTTTCAGCTTTCTTTCCTGCCCAGCTTTCATACCCACACACAGACCTCTCTCTTACTTGTATTAAAAACCTGAACCTAGTTTCACTGACATGTGTGTTGGTGAATGTCTTTTCCAGGGATCGTGTTCCATTACCGAGCCATCTCCACCCGGTACACTTTGGACTTTGAGAAGGCCAAGCAGGCATGTATCCAAAACAGTGCTGTCATTGCAACCCCTGACCAGCTACAGGCTGCCTATGATGATGGCTTTGACCAGTGTGATGCTGGTTGGTTGTCTGATCAGACTGTCAGGTAAGCAACCGGTAGGATGTTCTCTACACAAACATAGGGTAGGAATGGTTAGCCACAGTGACAAGCTATCATCAAGTAGGCTGTGTAATGGGCATGGATTTGGAAAAGGAGATAAGGAGAGCTTATAGACTCAGTGTCCTGTTAAAACTTCTGCTTAGGTACAGACATTACATTTGTTCTTGAAGAGTCTCCTTCCCTGCTGTAATTGCATAGTAAACATTATTTCTCTCGCTCAACTCCCACCTCCAAAGACAGTCTCTCTTCTTACTGAATCTCTTGCTGAATCAGGTACCCAATGCACCATCCACGTGAAGGTTGTTATGGAGACAAGGATGAATTTCCTGGAGTGAGAACATATGGCGTCCGTGATACAGACGAGACATATGATGTGTATTGTTATGCCGACGAAATGGAAGGTAATTCATTGTTCATTTTTTGTAGTACATTGTGGACAACTGTGGCCTTCCCAACATTTTTCATCTACATCCATCAGCCTTGATCAGCCTAGCCAATGGCGAAGGATAATGGGTGTTTCAGTCCAAACACACCTGGAGGGCCACAGTTGCCCAACCTTAGTTTATCAAATTGATATCCCTGCTATACTAACACCCAGCCATCACACCAATTTATGGTGCAAGCTAAGGTCATTTATAATCAATCTACTAGATGATAACAATTTGAAGGTCAAGCCACATATGGTTACCAATAGTTCAGGGGGAGCCTTAAAAAACATTCTATGAAATTTATCTTCTGAGACATTTCAATCCAGCTTTAAAATGTCACGCTCTACCTCCTTTGGTCATTCTCCCTGGTAAGTTATTGAAGAAAAGCTACTGGATTTATTGGATTGGAAAAGCTGATAAAGCTTATGTGCATTAATATGACCATAGGTCAGTCATAAACAGACACATACACACACAGCAGAATATAGTGGGAAAATAAAGATCCAGAGGGGCACCAAGCATAATGGAGATGCTCCCCACACTCACTAAAGTTCATTTGGTGACATTTTGGAGCAAAAACTTTTTTATAAATGACCCTCTGTGATGCCTTGGTGGCCACAAAAAAGGTTCAAAGGAGCACAGACCACACTTTGCCCCCCTCTGTTCAAAATCAGTACCTACTAGTGACATTAACTTGTGTTAGAGAGACACACGATGGGATTTGACCAACTTACCCCTAGTCGAATATGTTAACATACAGGACTTTGCAACTTTCAGCAGAGATTCTTCAGAGGAGAAGAGAGATATAAAAGCTACTGGATCTGCCTGGGAACTTTTCCAAGATGGGATCTATACACTGAGAATGAATAGCTTTACAACACAAGCATGAGTACATTAGTTTTGAAAAAGTGCACATTTTTCAACTAATCCCCATACTGTCTGATGATTGCAGGTAAAGTCTTCTATGCCACCTCCCCAGAGAAGTTTACTTTCCCAGAAGCTGCAGAGAAATGCCATAGCCTTGGTGCTCGTTTGGCAACGACAGGAGAGCTGTACCTTGCCTGGAAAGATGGCATGGATGTCTGCAGTGCTGGCTGGCTGGCGGACCGCAGCGTTCGGTATCCCATCAATAAGGCACGGCCCACTTGTGGTGGAAACTTGGTAGGAGTACGCACCGTGTACCTCTATGTCAACCAGACAGGGTATCCTTACCCCCACTCACGCTACGATGCCATCTGCTATGCTGGTGAGTATATGCACAGACCAATCTCTTATTAGTCTATGTTAGATCTGTTTGTGTTCAGACATAGGCCCATTGGATCCTTTTCTCTGTGACCCTGCAAATCTTTACAATTAAACTGTATGCATCCCCCATTAAAAATGTATTCGCATCAATTTTCTCAAAATAGGACTTTTTCTCATATTATCTCCTAAAGTTTAAACGATGCATTTTTCTGCAATTTTTTTTGCACACAGTGCACTCGAGAATGCACATTTTAAAACATTTCCTCCTAAAAAACAGTTTCTCTTAAAATATAAGTTTTATACTGCAATACATATTTTGTGGGCTCACTGTCAGTGTCTGTCATGGGACCTACTCCTTTATTTTATAAAGATCTGGCAGTCTTTCCAACTGGAAAGAGAAAGCTATTCTTATAATCTCCCACAAAATGACCCAAACATACCATTGCACCATGGAATTGTCAGAAATACAATTGGTTGGATGCTTACAGGACTGTGAAGAATACTTCTGATGCCACTGCTTGCATGCACCTCTATACACTGGCACTCCATTTGCCCACTACACCCAACTAATAGAGAAAGGAACCCAGCAGGGTTTAATGACAAGCAGAATGCCTTCAAACCTGGATCTAGTCCTGGCGAAGGAGATTTCTCTATCCTGTTACTAGTCCAACATTTTTCTCATGTTCTAGGTGGTGACTTGGGTACAATCATCCATGAGAATTTCACAGATGAGACCATAGACGAATTGGGCAGTGGTTTCACCATCCAGACATTCACTGAGACAGATGTTGAGCTGGAATTTCCACGTAATGCCACTGAGGAAGAAGCCCGGGGAAGCATCGCAACTTTGGAACCAATAGACTTTACACCCACTGGCTCAGAGGCGGATGAAGACTTCACGGCCACTCCAGATCTCTTTGCTACTGGCTTCACTAATGAGACAGAGACAGAGAACAGGACTGAGGTGGGAATCTGGGAGGATCTAGAAAATGCCACTGTCTCAATCCTGGATACCCTGTTCACCACTGATACCCCAGAGGTGAGCTCAGTGGAAGACAGCTTGTGGGCTACTGGAACACCAGGACTTGAATCGGCCTTGCCATTTACCGTGGAGGAACAAATCGTGCCTGGGACAGCTGCTCCTGATATTGGCCTTATTCCCAGCCAGCCCATTTCTCCCGCTGGTGGTAAGTTTGTGATATTGACATCATTCTTCACTTTGTTTCTTTTCAAAGAAAGCAAGGAGGAATTTCTCCAATTTTCATCCTGCTGCAATAAAATATTTGAAAATTACCCTTTGAAGCCTATTTGCAATTCGACACGTATCCTGTAAAAAAAAAATTCACATGAGATTATTTTGCACAGAAAATGCTGTGTCCTAAAAAGAAAATGCTGTTTTCCATGCAATGCACCCATCTCCCAAATTACAGCAATTAGTTTTTTATTTTTTGGGATAGGAAGCAGCATTTGCTGCATAGAAAACAATATTCCTATGAAAATTCTGTTTTCTAGGCAAAACAATCACATGCAAAATGTTGTGCAGAATAAGTCCCAAACTGAGTTTTTGACCAAATATTCTTTGAATATTTTAAAATATTCTCTCCATTACTAGTTTGCAATAAACATTACACTTCAATCTAAATACTAAATGACAAAATGAACCTGATCCAAATAATATAACAATGACCATGATTTTACATACCTTGCTTTAGGAAAAATGGGGCTGACTTAAAATATATCAAATAACAAACTAACCAAATAAAAGTATACTATAAACAGTAAAACCAACAACCTGAGATATGGTAAAAAAATTAGCATCCATAAAAATATATCCTTTGTGACAACAGCAGCAATAAAATGAAAGTGTGTGGGCAGGTGGAATATGGTTAAACTAATGATGGGGATCCTCCAGCCCTGCAGAATACCAAGAAACCTAAACATCATAATGCATATCCAGGGCTGATAGGTATTATAGTTCAACAACATTTGGAAGGCCACTGGTTCCTCACCACTGACTTAAATGAAATCAAGCACCATTTAAGTAACAGAAAGCCATAAAATATAGTCTCCAATTTTTGAATCAATTTTCTGAGCAATTATTGTGTTACCCAATGAAAAAAGCCACTTTAATTTCCCTCGGATCAGCCCCACATCACTGTGGGAAATTTAAATGCCCATCTCTTGCTGCTAGGCAAATCCACGGGGAGGGCTCACTGACATGGAAGAAGGGCCTCCAGATATACTAACTTGGAAGCAAATGTTGAAACCACTGAAAATTTGGCACAGCTTTAGTGGAAATTCAGCCCGAGTATCCATGTATTCCTGTTCAAATGCACCTTTGATCCCTTTTTCCACTTCAACAGGTGTTGTCTTTCATTACCGACCATCCACCAACAGATATTCCCTGACCTTTGTCAAAGCTCAGCAAGCTTGCCTGGATAACAACGCTGTTATTGCCACTCCTGAACAACTGCAAGCTGCTTATGAGGATGGTTATGATCAGTGTGATGCTGGCTGGCTGAGGGACCAGACAGTAAGGTAAGGATGGATTATGACTTGGGTAAAAGGAACGAAATAGGTCAGTTTCCTACTTGTGAATTTATTTTCTTTATACTGGGGGAGATTATGGTCTCTTATACTGTATTCAGCATCTACCTCAACCACCAATGCCAGCGGTATCTCTCCTTTTCAAAAAATAATAATTCTGAGGCTTATATAGCAAACAACATCATCATGTTATGGTAACACAGTATAATTCTTATTTGATATAATGTCATTAGTGTTCTTACTATTGCATTTGACTGTATATACTCATGTATAAGTCTAGAAATTTTAGTTACAACATTGACCCAAAAAATCTGGGTTGGTTTATCCACAGGTCATTGTATGTACTATACTTTAATTCATATATATATATATATATATATATATATATATATATATATAGTCATAGTCCAACACTCAGACCACTACATCATGCTGGTTCTTTTTACTCCAGTTGGAATTAACCTGTCAGAATCTAAACAGTTTCCTTCAGTGTGCCACTCAATATTGGAAATTGTCCTTTCACTGTCCTATACTGTCTTCCCTGTCAGGGATGATGGGAGTTGTAGCTCTTCACCTCTGGCTCAAACTCACCACCTGGTTGTGCACCGCGCTGACCAGTTTTGGTCAGTGGTTATAGCTTAGCAGAGTTACAGAGAATAGGCTGAAGACCCCGACAAACTCTCCAAGCCTTCTCACTCTTGCTTCCACAGAAGTCTTCACCCTTCTTCAGGATCCAGCTGGTTCTTGTAGCTTCACCCAAGACACCAGACAACTCAGTAGTCTTATATAAAAGATCTACTTTATTCTACTATATACAGCTCCAAACTATCCAACACAACAATACACTACTCCTCTCTCCTACTACTACTACCCACTTCTGCAACCCACAAAATACATTGGGATCTATAGTCATTATTATAGTCAATGCATGGTACCACCCACTGTTGTCTGTTTCCACCCAGTAGGCGTGTACACCATCCTCATTGGTTCTTTTGGTTCATCCTACAATTAGTGATTTCATCATCTCAGCCTTGACCACTTAACAATTGTCAGGTGTGTCCAATTATTCACTTTGTATTTCTGTCCTTGGCATTCAGGACTTGTTAATTGCTTTACCATTTACACCTGTGTGGTTCTCAATTGGCTTCTGCTGAGTCACCCTGACTCACACATACATGTTTTATTTCACTTACTGTATATCCCATGTTGCTTTTTTCTTGACATTCCCTACTATAATTTGAGACTAAAACCATGCAACAGAGGTGCAGGTTCACTGCTTCAGTGAAAATTCAGCCCAAGGGACTACCCTGAAGCCTTTCTAGGGAATTTTTCCCAAATTCCAAGGCAGATGCATAAGACTTCCAGAGGCTCTGGAAGAAGCAACAGTGCAGGCTTTTGTCTTATTCTGAGCCAGCGGCATGTTCTGAAAGACCCCTCTCCAGTCCCCAGCAAAATGTTTACACTGAAGTTGTCAACTCACAGCAGGGCTCTACATTCTTTAAATTAGAACAGGATAAGTTTGACTGTGATGCTGTTAAGCAGAGCCCTGTATGCATAGGTCAAATAAATCGATCTCCCTCGGTGGGGAAGTGGGAGTTTGGATGATGCAGGGCTCAATCCCTGAGCCTGGTGCAAACAGTCTGAACCATGCCTGTCCCATTCAGCACCAAACCTGGGTTGTACACCTTTTTGAATGGGGTAAAAGAAGTCACTGCTTGCTCCAAATCTTCCCAGACAACTCTTTAAAATTTGTCCTCCTATGCTGCTTGGCACTACTGCTGCTGCTATTAAGAGCTATTTGCTCTCAGGTCAGAACAAGGCACTCAGCCATGCGACCAATTCTGGGTGCCCCGTTCTGACCTCAGAAATGAGTAGCTCAGGGTGGTGGCAGTGGTGCCAGGTGGCATAGCCACCCAACATTAGAACAGTGGTTCCCAGGTAATGGAGGGAGGTCAGATCAGCTCTGTGGCCAAGATACTCTGAGCTACCCTGGGAGTATTCTGGCCCATGCACATAGGGCCTAGGTCTTCTATATGACGCAGTCGTATAGTTTGAAAACATTCTTCATTATCATATCTCCCCCCCCTCCTCCCCGCACTCAGATTGCAGGTCTGCTTCCAGCTTATTTTCCAGTTGTGCAAATGACACCAGACTCTTCAAGCACTGTTGCTTTTAACAAAGGACTGGGGTTGGAAAATATGTGGCAAAAATTGTGAGGTGGAAAGTTTCTTTATAAAACCTTGCAGCTTGTCAGGTGCATGGTTGTCATCTGGACACTTAGGGCAACTATTGGGGTCTGGGGGGGGGAAACTCATGTAAGTGAGTGGCTATTATTATTATTATTATTGCCACCATCACCACCACCATCACCACCACTAACATAATAATGGTCAAGGTGCATGATGCTTTATAGTGTAATATTTTCAGCAAAAGACTACTGATCAGTAAGAATCATTTTCCCTTATTCTTATTGATCAGGTATCCCATTGTGGTTCCACGAAGCAAATGTGAAGGAGACAAGGATGATATCCCAGGGGTGCGGACATATGGTATGCGCCCAGCATCTGAGATGTTTGACGTATACTGCTATATTGATAAACTGAATGGTAAGTTTTCTTCTGTGATATATGCTGGGGGCAAGGGAACTCTTCATCAAAATAAATGCAAGTGTTTAAGACTTATTCATGGGAAATAAGTAGAGTCTGAGCCAAGAACTCATGCAAAATCTTTTATCCCTAGGTGAGGTCTTCTTTGCAACTCAGCATGATCTCTTCACCTTATTGGAAGCTCAAGAATACTGTGAGAGCCAGAATGCCACTCTGGCTTCTGCTGGACAACTTTATGCTGCCTGGAAACTGGGCCTGGACAACTGCCGTGCCGGCTGGCTGGCTGACGGCAGCCTTCGATATCCGATTGTCAACCCACGTCCTGCATGTGGTGGGAACAAACCTGGTGTGAGGACCATCTACTTGTACCCCAATCAGACGGGGTTCCCTGACCCACAATCAAAGCACCACGCCTTCTGTTTTAAAGGTAGTATCTCTCTTTTTCCTTATTATATAATATATATATATATAATGTAATACAGTAATACACCATCCGTTTGAGATATATATAATGATAACTTTTTGATCAGCAGCGAGCATGGCAGCATCTGCCAGCCCCCTTCTTCCTTTTGCATTGGATACAATTTCCACAGTAAGTGAAGAGGCAAGAGTGGATTCTCCCAATCATGATATATTGGTATTAGCTATTGCTATTGTAATATGGACAGGTAGATGGTGTAGTGTTTTGAGTGCTGGACTCTGACTCTGGAGACCAGGGTCCAATTCCCCGCTCAACCATGAGTCTTATGCTCTCAGCCTCAGGGGGAAGCAATGGCAATGCCCATTCTAGCTGGGGCTTGTTAAAGCCAAAATCTAATATAGGAACCCAAGTTTGGGAATTGATGGTCTAGAAGGCACAGATCAGACTGATGTGCATTGAAATGTGGATTGAACAATATCTTCAAGCATTCCTATCGTGGATATTCCTAACCATAAGTCTTATATTTCAGCTCTGCCATCCCTGTATGAGGACATAGAGGAGGATCTCATTGCAGCCCAGCTAGTTCCTGGAGTTGAGGAAGTCCCTTCTGGAGAAGAAACAACTGTGGAAATTGAGTTTGCCATTGATTCTGAAAATCAGACTGAGTGGGAAACAGAAGTATTTCCAACTAACATATCATTGTTAACTGGTAAGTCAGGTCATACAGTTAAACACTGGAGGTTTGTTCACATGTAGCTCATGTGCTGTCCATGTCCTCCCCACTATTCCCATGGCAAATAGTCCTGAAGATGCAAGGCCCATTCCCAGTTCTGGCACGAAATGTCAGGATGACCTCTGGCCAGTTCAGCAGCGAACTCACTGTATACCCTCCCCCCCTTAAAATAGTGTAAAAAACCCTCACTGTTTGCTCACAATCTTCCTAGAAAATTTGGAGCCCTCCGTTGTGATACTGGGTGGTTGTCTACAATGTGTCCCACTGTATTGCATGGCACCACTGCTGCTAGCACATGTCACTCACTCTGAGGTCAGAGCAAGGCACCAAGCATATGGCCAACTCTGGGCACCTTTTTCTAACCTCAGAGACAGCAGTGGTGGTGTCAGGTGGCACAGCAGGATAGCCACCTGGCATCACAACAGAGTGCCCAGGTAACTCCTGGACTATTCTGGACCATGAAGACCCAGCCATAAAGGAAGGCAGTGGCAAACCTACTCTGAAGTACTGTAATCTGAAGTAATCTCCTAAATGGAGTCAGTTTAAAGGCACATATGAATCTATCCTAAGGCTATATTTATACCAAAACTCTTACTAGATTTCATTGTATCGCATGGACTAGCACAGGGGTGGGAGTCATGTGGACTTCCAGATGTTGAACTGCATCTCCCAACATTCCTTGCTGCTAGATTTGTTGGCTGAGGCTGCTGGAAGTTGCAGTCCAACAATACCTGGAGGGCTGCACAATTTCCATCCTTGGACTATCAGAAAGAGCAATGAGACCAGGGAGTATGAGTGCTGTTGTTGTGTCCCAACAACACAAACAGTTCAGAGATTCTGCAAGAGGACGTTTTTCTTTAATGAAATACTTCATGTTCCTGCTCCCATGGCTTTTTAGAGTGAAGTTTCCCTTTGTTTTGTGAGAAATTTTCACAGCATTTTTGAACTTTTTTAAAAATGTTTTTTTTCTCTTTTTCTCCACTTCTTTGCTTAGTGAGTCCATCAGCTGTTCCTACTATTGATGCAATACCTGAAGAAACAAGCGGAGAAGCTCCAATAACAGAGACATCTGTTTCTGGATGGACATCTGGGGTGCCAGATATAAGTGGAATTGATGAACCTAGTGGAGAACCTTCAGGTTTTGGAGAAAGTGGATTTCCTTCTGGAATCCCAGATTTAAGTGGACTCTCGTCTGGAGAAAGTGGGCTACCATCAGGAGATACAAGTGGTCTATCTTCTGGCATTATTGAAGTCAGCATTTTACCTTCTGGCGATGAAGAATTGTCAGGGCTTGGCTCAGAAATCCAAGAGCGAGTACCTGGATTACAAGAAGGCAAAGGGATTCCAGAAATCAGTGGATTGCCTTCTGGATTTAGTGGAGAGGGTTCTGGCATTGACCTTGTCAGCGGTTTACCATCTGGAGAGTATGATTACAGTGGTCTCACATCTGGATTCCCTACTGTGTCTCTGGTGAATGCCACATTGGTGGAAGTTGTAACCACAGCAACAGAAAGAGAAATGGAAGGCAAAGGGACAATTGGAGTCAGTGGAGATGGAGACTTATCAGGTTTTCCTTCTGCTGAGTGGGACATTAGTGGGTTGCCCTCAGGAGTTGATGTCAGTGAAATACCTGACATAAGTGGGCTTTCCTCAGGACTTGATATCAGTGGGGAGCCCTCTGGAATACCTGACATCAGTGGATTATCATCAGGACTTGATATTAGTGGACAACCATCTGGTCTACCAGATATCAGTGGGTTATCTTCGGGAGTTGATTTCAGTGGAGCACCTTTTGGGATTCCTGATATAAGTGGCTTTGTGGACTTAAGTGGCCAAAGTTCAGGTGTTGATGGAAGTGGTGAAACATCAGGGGTTACTTTCATAGATGCTAATTTGTTTGAAGTGACAACAACCTCTTCAACTAAAGAAGAAGAAGGGAAGGGGTTTGTAGAAATGAGTGGATTGCCTTCAGGAGATGAAGAACTATCAGGCTCAGTTTCTGGAATTTTGGATGTGAGTGGTCAGCCTTCTGGAGAAATAGATTACAGTGGATGGATTTCAGAAGTTCATGAAGTCAGTGGACTTCCAAGTGGACTAACAGACATTAGTGGGGAAAGTTCTGGTGTGGGTCTCACCAGTGGTTTGCCATCTGGAATTTATGATTATAGTGGGCTCCCATCTGGGTTTCCTACAGTCTCTCTTGTGGATACAACTTTGGTGGAAGTTGTAACACAGCCATCTGTTGCCCAGGAACTAGGAGAAGGGACATCTGGAATATTAGAAATCAGTGGTTTCCCATCAGGAGAGAAAGAAACATCTGGAGAAATATATAGTGTGACAACAGCTAGTGGATTACCATCAGGGACATTTGACATCAGTGGAACATCATCAGGTATTCCATATTTTAGTGGAGAAATTACTGGTGTCATTGATATAAGCGGAGAGTCTTCAACTGTAGCTGGTACTAGTGGCGATGCCTCTGGACTCCCAGAGGTCACCTTACTGACTTCTGATCTAGTAGAAGCTGTGACAAGCCCAGCAGTTTCACAGGAACTGGCTGGAGGTACAGAGGCCACACATTCTCATTTTTATGAATCAAGTGGAGAAGCCTCCACAGCTGGTGGAGAGACTTCTGCATATCCTGAAAGTACCCTAACATCCCCTGAATATCATGATAATAGTGGGGAAACATCCACATTTCATGAACCCGGTGTGGAAACTTCAACCATTCATGAAATGAGTGGTGAAGCATCAGCACTGCCAGAAAGCCACCCAGAAATGTCAACCATGTATGAAACAGGTAGTGAAACATCTGCATTGCCTGAAAGCTACTCAGAAACATCTGGTGTACCTTCTGTCAGTGGCTTGCCCTCTGGGGCATTTGAAGAAAGGAGCCAGATTCATGGGGACAGTTCAGGGCCACCTCCTCACCCAATCTCAGATGTACCAGAGAAAACCTTGTTACCTGATGCTGAGTTAAGTGAGCACTCCAAAGATCTAACCCAGGTTGAAACAGAGGCCTATACACATGTGATACCAGAGTCAGAAAGAGAAGGTGCATCTGTTCCAGAGACTTCACCAATGCCTCCTGCTGCCACAGATGACCTGCCTGAAGTTTCACCAGAAGTGACAGATGAAACAGAGTCAATTACACAAGGTACAGTTAACAATATATTATGTATCTCCAGATAGTCTAGCCACTCTTGATTTTCTGGATCTCCTGGAACTTCACTCTTCTTTTCTTTGAGCTTGGTGAGCCAGCTTTCATCCTTACAATCTGAGGGGGGGGTAGGGGGAACCTCACTGCTGTTAACATAAACTTAAACATTTTAGTAGTCATTTTATGCCTTCTTATCCTTTTCTAACATTTAGCAAAACCTATCTGGGTCTTGATGACAGGACTTTCAATGTACTGGATACTCTCCACTTGTGCCAGACTACTTTTTCCATCACCTTATTGTCCCCGATGGCTAAGGATTATGGGAGTTGTAGTCATACACATCTCAGGGATGCTGGATTGAGGAAAGCATTTTGTATTGTTGGTGTTTATTCACACCTGTCTCATATTACTGGATACCAATAGAATAGAAGGGAGGCATTTGCAATGTGGTGATATCAGAAGATATGTAAATATTATTACACAGAAGTATTTTGTCAGACATTGAATAGTCAAAGCATGGACTACCACACTACCACAAGATAAAATCGTAGCCACCAACTTAGGTTTGATAGGGGACCAGACAAATTCTGGGAAGGCTACTGGTACAATCCTTTGCACCCTGAAACAGAGAAGAGAGAGTGAGAAAATATGGAAGGATTACCAGTGAAACAAGATGGGATCCCTCCCAAAATTATGTAAATCAAACAGCATTGTTTGTTTGTCTCCCTCCCCATATGGGACCCAGTCTTTCCCCCATATGGGAATTTCTCCCCATTTTTCCCTCGTATGCGATCCAAAGCAGCTTACATTGTCCATTAAAACATAATAGCTAAAACAATCTGAAACGTAAAAAAATTAAAACAGTTACAACAATTAGTAATACATTTTTTAAAGAAAGCATTAAACAACAGTCCACTTAAAATTATTAATCTAGAACTGTTAAAAACAGATTAAAACCTATTGCTGTATATATTAAGAACTAGAACACCTATTGCACTACCTCAACCTATTAAAAGTTGAGGGCCTTTTTCAATTACAAGGTCTTTACTCATTGACAAAAAAGGAGCATGGTACAAGCAGACATGAGCACTGACCATTTCAAAGTTTTATCTTCATGTATTGATTATGGCAATGTCTTCTCAGTGTGAACTTTCACCACCCATGAGTTTTGGACAGCTACCCAGCCACGATGAATGCTAGTGTCAGTTGTGCCTTAAGATAGGGTTCAGCACTGAGAAGCTTTAATCTTCTTCCAAAGTTTTTATATATTCCAAAAGTAAACTAAAAGGGTGAATTAGGAGTCATGGAAATGAGCAAGCACACAGAGAAAGGGCATACATCTTGACCATTGTGAGGTCCTGCAGCTTTTTAAATCAAGACCCACCAAACCTGCAGGCAGCCATCATTTAGGATTCAGCAAATGTCCTATCTACACAGCAGAATGATTAAATGGATATAAATTTTGTGGTTGTAGTTACACCCAAAACATGTGAAGAGAAGCCATGTGGAGTTGGAACTTGTCAGGAACAAGATGAGAGCATCATTTGCTTGTGTCCACCTGGATATATGGGGGATCACTGTGACATAGGTAGGTCCTGATTTTCTCTTCTTAGAATGGAGCTGAATTTGTTGTTCTTGCATGCTCCTTCAAGGTGACTCTGTTACGATAACCCTACCCTACAGTTTTCATGGTGAGATATATTTAAAGGAGGTTTGCCATGTGAGAAGGAATCTCATGTGGGTTTCCATGGACAGAACTGGATAAATAATAAGACTGTTATCAGACTATCTTTACCTTTTATGGAAGGTTGATGGATAGGTCTGATCCATGAACTCAAAGCTGTTTCAAACCATTTTGACCATTTCGAGACCAATCAGTGAACAGTGTCATATGTGCTGCTATGTTTGATTCTATGAGAGACTGATTTCATAACAGCTTCTTGAACTGTCAAAAGGAGGATAAGAGGCAAGATTTTTGAAATCAGAGACTTAAACATTACAGATCAAATTTGGGGGACTGTCAGGACATTCAGAATGCCGTTGTACCTCTTTTTTTGGTTGTACCTCTTTTTTTGGTTCTGTGGGTCCAACTATAATCGAATATTGCAGACTCAGTCACAATTCAAGTCCATATGTTGTGGTTAACTGTTGTTAAAGAGACAAATACACTGAGAGAGGAAGTCTTCAGAAACTGAGGGAGGAAGACATTTCACTACATGTCTAAAGGATGTCTAAGGAGTGAAGGGGAAGCGGCGAGAGTGGCTCCAAAGGATTCATCCCCTTCTTTGTGCTGCTCAGCAAAGGGCAAGGGAAATGGCGCAACTCTTGGTGTATGGACAACTAGATTGGCCAGATCAGACCCAATCCAGCTTCCACACAGCTAAAAGAGCTGAAAACACTGATTTGCTTATTTCAGAAAAAAGTTGGGTTGAGGGCTGAAAATCACAGATCTTCCCCAGAAGTACCTGTGTGTCGTAAAGGCTGCCAGGCTTTGGGGTGAGTGCAGCATTTTTCACTAGTGCAGACAGAAGTAGTGAAGTCTAGTAACATGAGCCACCCCACATACACACTGAACCTATTTTTTTTAGTCGCAGACCACCTCAATGATGCTGTTCCTGTGTGCTTTCAAGTTGTCGTGGAGTTTTCTTGGCAAAGTTTGTTCAAAGGGGATTTGCTAATGACTTCCTCATGAGACTACGTGAGAATGTGACTTGCCTAAGGTCACCAAGAGGGTTTTCCCTGTGAAGCAGGGATTTAAAGCCTGGTCTCAGACTTCTCAAAGTTGAAACCTCAAAATAGGGGATCCTGTTCCCAGGCGTTCAGGTCAGAGATGGGTCCTTTTTCGAAGGCCTTGGGCTTTGTGGTCTTTTTGACGTCAGCTTCAATCTCACTATGGGGATTTGAATAATTGCTACCCTCACTTGCACTTACTCATCCAAGTCTGGCTTCTGGTCTAGAACCAGGTCTGAACAAAGGGGACGACTTGGTATGATTCTGCTCTCTCTACTATATGCACTGGTTATAGTCTATGTCAGTTGTCTGCATGGAGAGAGGAACATTTGAATGGTGATGGGTATGAAATGTAGTCTGCTCACCAATTCTGTTGCCAGAGGCAGTGGAGCCACCAAAATGGTGCGAGGAGTGCAGACCACACCAAATGACACTTGAAGGTGGGGGGTGACACCACTGTTCCCCAAAACCTGCCTTTTGGCATAAGCAGGATGTAGTGTTTGTTTGCATCATTTTAAAACACTGGAGCTAAGTGAATGAGATGGTGTCAGTGGGAAGAGAAAGGAGAAGCCTAATGTTTCTAGCTAGCTAGCTAATTCTTTTACAAAATCACATCTTATCACATTTTCACATTAACCACATGAAACTTTGTATATGTAAATACACTTAGGCTGTGCATATGGTTTTGTAATTTAGATACAATTTCAATTTTGCTAGTTGTTTATGCCACAACCATTGCCATTGCATTCAGTGGGAATTATGATTTATGAGTAACATTAGTACAAAAAACATTGATAAGGATTCTGTATGGTGTTTTTGTGGGAGGAGGTCAATTGAGGAGTGATGGCATGAGTTACCACACTCGGTGACACCAACCCTAGTGACACCATTGGCCATAGGTACCTCTATGCCTACACATTTCCATCGCTCCTAGCTTAGCAAATGGTGTGCCAAGCCAGATTTGCCTCTAGCTTGGTAACTAGTAACCACTCAGATCTGCCAGATTTGTTCTTGCACAGAGACATATTCATCTAATAAACCCTTAGATATACAATTCAGTATATTCAGAGGAATATTAATCAACAGGTAAAGGAATTAATCCAAACCATAAAGCAAAGAAGACAAACTTGTTACCTGGCAGTAATACCCTTGTTCAAGAAATTAGGTACATAAATATTAAGAAGCTAAAAAATGTAGCCACATAATTCATAAATAACATAAAAGTCCTTTTATAAGAGTCCTTCAGAGAACTCTTTATAGGCATTACAATGAATGGTAGGAAACAGGAAGATCCAAAAGCCGTCCTTCTCGGGCATCAGGGTGCTACTCAGGACAGAACAAGGCAACTGTTGCTGCTGTTCCAAGAGCATCTTATTCCTGAGTTGGTTACTTTGTCCTGCATGATGGAAGAATTGATCTTGGCCACCTCCACCTGCACCTCTCTTAGCTTGCACCTTTTTCTGGCCCCTGGCTGATGCTTTCAAGACCCCTGTTTCTTTTCTGCCCTCCAAAGGCCCTTCTGCTTGCCCCCTTCTGTTTAAGAATTCCCTTCAGAAGCTAACCGTTGTGTTATGATAGTGAAGGCTGGCACTTAGATGATCTGCCAGCTTTTGAGCAATATTTATTGCAGTTGTGTGTGAATTGATGGTTCATCATTGCCAGACTGAATTTGCCAAGCGCAGCCCTAGACTGTGTCATCCGGTTATGCTGAAAGGTTGGCAATAGATGACAGACAAAAGAGGGTGCATCACACAGCGCATAATTAAACTATGAAATTCACTTCCACAGGAGGCAGTAATGGCCCACTTTAAAGAGGAGAGAGTAGATAAAGTCACACTTGAAAGCGTAACTGGAATGATGAGACAAGTTTATGGAAGATAAGGCTATCAGTGGCCACTGGTCATGAAGATTGTATACTACCTCCTGTATCAATGTCAGTATGCTTCGAATAGTTACTGGGAAACGTGACTTAAGAAAAGGTGCTATTGTATTTGTGCCTTGCTTGTGTGCTGCTACAATCAGCATTTCTAAGAGCTTTCGCTGCAATAGGAATGGAACAAGAAATTCTTGAAATATTAGGATACCATTTCGGTTATCTATAAATTAGCTTCCTCCCACAATCCAAATAGTTTACTCACCCTTCTGGAAATGACTGTTTTGGTTTCTTGAGATAAAAAAGAGCAGATTTGCAATCTGTTCCATCTGTCAAAAAATCAGGATCTTTTAGAAACAGTTATATCCATTCCTGACCCATTCCATTATCTCTTTATGCCTCTTGTTAGTCAGGAAAGTGGTCACTTGTTCCTTGCCCCAAATCAGGAAATGTAAAAACAAAAAAGAGGAAAGATTAGGATTTCAGTTTGCATAAATTTGGCATACATTTTAACTATATGTATGCATTTCAGTTTAGAAATAATTACTAGAATTCAAATAGAAATACAATCCGTTTCACCATAGCAGAAAAGGGCTTAAGATGGCTTATGAGGTCTGTAAAGAAAGCCAAATCCAAACCTAAACAAGGAAGAAGATTCCCACTGACCATCTGTTATAATTCATTACATCCACTCCTCCCATAAAATCACTTACGTTTTGAAACTGTTTTTGTTCCCAAGGACATAACTAGAGAGCTAAGCCCTGCTTTAGTTCTGCAGTAAAACCACCATCTGCCTTCCCAACTCTTTTATGTAATTAGCTATCAAGAAGGAAGAGAAACCCACAGACCTTGGTGGGTAAATTCAGTAGACAATAATGGACCGTGCCAATAATTTATTTTGCAATCTGTGGGCCAGAAACATGTGTAAAACACACATTCTCTTTTCTTTAAAAGTACCTTGAACACCCTTGAAATTGTTCATGGTACTGATAGGATGTGGAGACCAAGGTTATTTTATTTAACTGCTCCAGGTTCATCAAAGCCTCTCCTCCAACATATACTTTGTTCACCTTTGTATGCTGAATCGCATTACAGTGTTACACTAATGGTCGGGAACTTACACTTTACTTGCTTAGGATACTAAGTACTATGTACTAGGGATTCATTTTAATGACTGTCAAGGCTGTAACCAGAAGCAATTCTCCAGGTCCCTTCAAGGTTTTCAGCATTTGCATGTGTGCATGCATGTGTGTGTATGTGAGAGAAACATGCCACTTTTTAAAACCTTCTGGGCACACATGGAAAAACATATAGAGACTATTCTTTACAGTTGCCCTCTAAAAAGAATTAAAATTAAGTAATTTTGCAATGGTATAAGTCGGCATATGCTGAGTGTTCCTCAATTGTTATTCTCCTTCCCAGCACAACATTCTGGCAAGTGACCTCTCCTTTATTCATGTGCCTTTTTCCTGATTAGTCAACAGCAACCATAAGGCTCTGAACCAATTCCAAGATGAACACCTAAACTGCCTCTGTTCATCTCCACCCAAAACAGAGAAGCAGTGTTTTTCTCTCTCTGTAGAACATGGACAAAACAGTATTAGACTCCTCTGCCATTTCAGCAGCCCAGGTGGATGACACCGTTGGTCTTTCCTTGCTGGCTACCCAACCCTACCTTCCCGTCCTCATGTCCTTCTTACTTCTGCATTGGAATCTGTCTCTCTTCCAATGTCCTCCAAACAATTTATTTCATTCTTTCCCTAACATCTAGTTCTCCTGTTGACCAGCTCCCTGCCCAGCCCACATCCTAATGGCACCCTTGATTTCTTGCAGACATTGATGAGTGCCACTCCAGCCCCTGTCTGAATGGAGCTACCTGCGTCGATGGCATCCACAATTTCACATGCTTATGCCTTCCCAGCTACGGAGGGGATCTCTGTGACATTGGTACGGCCTGCCTACCTCCCTACCTGGCTTCAGCTAATTGTACTAACACCTCTGTCTCTTCTCTTTACCTTGGGGTGAGGTTGTGAATTAACTTGACACGTACATGCCCAGTGCTCTTATCCTATCCTGTCCCATCCTATCCTTCTCTCTTAAGCGCTAACACCGAATAACTATAAAAATATGTTTTGATAGAAAACAAACAAATCCTTCTGCTTATTTTATACACAGCAGTAAATCTGCTTAGGAAGTTTCTTTCTGTTGTGGAGGTCTGAAGTAAGTGAACGTTGCCTTGATCATTTGGAGGATACGAAGGGAAATCTTTCAGCATACATTATACATAGTATTTTCTATTATTCTTATAAAGCAGACTCTCACACACATATGTTCCAACATTCTTTCTCTTCCTGAAACTCTCAATGTTTGTTGTTTTGTGTCTTGAAGTAATTGCCGACTTACGGTAACCCTAACGCAACCCTGTCACAAGGTATTCTTGACAAAATGTATTCAGAGGGGGTTTGCCATTCCCTGCTTTTAACGTTGAGAGAGTGTGACAGGCCAAAGTTACCCATTGGGTTTGTATGGTCGAAAATGGATTCAAATCCTGGACCAAATCTTAGTCCAATACCTATACCACAAATCACATTGGGATTATCCCTGACACTCTTAGAACCTCAGTAATCCATCATGCCCTTCTGTCACACACAAAAACTGAACATAGAATGGAGATGTGTAAATAAAGGATGATGACTCTGCAAACTGGATCCTCACTCGGTACTCAGTGGACCTCACTGAAATTTGTAGCAAATCTAGGCAAGCTGAAATTGGAGCTGAGAAAAGGCCAAAATCTATCGCTTGAACTGCATTCACCAAAGATAAGGGACAATCTTTTAGTCTTCTTAGCAGAGTCTCTAGTGGTAGCCCTTTTTTCTCATATCAATGATGCAATTGCTTCACAATGTACTGGAGCTGGAGCAAAAGGTCTTCCTTTCCTTCACTCTCCATACTATAGTAGACTTAACAGACCTATCATCTATGTCCTTTTCAAAAATCATCCATGCTGGTAGGTATCTCCATCTCTCTTGCCATTGCACACTCTTAAACTTATTATGCAGAATAACTGGGGATTTCTTCCCATCCTAAATCTACTGACCATGGCGGGGTACAAACCGCCGCTTTGCGGCGCTCCCCCACCGCCGCCATTTGCTCCGTGCGGGAGCCGCAGCAGCCAAACCGCGCGACTCCTGCACGGAGCAAAAAAGAAGCTCCATTTCGGAGCTTCTTTCTGCGGCGCATCTATGACGTCGCGAGGCGCCTGGCGCGGACTCGCGACATCATAGGCGCCGCAACACGTCTGGACGCTGTGCGTCCAGTATGTAAAGATGGCGGCGCCCATGTAGAAGGGGCACCGCCATCTTGTACGTATAGGATACGTACTAGGGTTAGGGGGGTGCGGAAGCACCGCCCCTTCCTAACCCTAGTACGTATCCTATACATACTAAATGGCGGTGTGTATCCCGCCCATGAAATTCATTCTGGCAGTTTTATTTAGAAAGGAGTTCATTTTCTCTTTGATAGAATAGATAAATTTGGTCAGCTCCCTCTACTACATTCATAACTATGTAAACTAACCACTGCCAGCCTATAGTCTCCAAATGTGTTGTACTACAGCTTCTAGCATCCCCGTCCAACATGGCCAATTTCTCTCTCTTTCCCCCCAAACAACTTCATATTTCTCCCTAGGCAAGTACTGATTGGTTCCTAGCTAGAGACAAAAAAAGAATATATATTTTCTTGCCAGGGTGCAGAATATACCACTAGTATCTTCAAGAAGACACTTATTTCTGGTACATCTTTGTACAAATAGGTAGCTAAGTTTAGGATGCTACCTGCTGCCTCTAAAAAGGAATCATTCACTTGTGATCCTTCACCATCCACATGCCATAGAAAGAAGAATGGGAGAAGCAAACAACTCACACACATAGGAAATCTTTCCATTCGCTTACCTTGGCTAATGGAAAAGAAATATTGTGTATGTTTGTGCCCTGTGGAGCAATGATCATTTTATTACATGATTCTCAGAGAGACGATTTAGGAGAGTAGTTACTATCCATTTCTGAGCCAGCTGGATGAATGGATAGAGAGGAGCACAGATGGATGGAGAGAGAGGGAATCAAACATAGTCTGGATATAAAGCTTCGCTACTACCTTGTTCAATCTCATGTAGCAGTGATCGACAATGAGGAGCCTAGGACCACATGAAGCTCTTGGGAGAGCATGGAATCAATGTAGTACTACATTACTTGTATTATGTTTCTCTTGGAAGGGAGGAGTCTCTGGAGGCATCAAAAGTTCATAGTTCTTTTTGTTTTGATTTTTCCTAGGATCCAAATGCTTTCTTGAAATATCCCAGGTTTCCCTCCCTCCCTCCTTGGGTTCTTAGTCTTCTCCACTTTTATATATATTATAGCTAAAGTGGTTAAGTGCTTTAGCAATATTACACGAATTAAATGTCAGGATCATTTTGTTTGTTTTGGTGCAAACATTCTTCTTTCCCTTGTTCGATCTCTGTTGATTCAATGTTCTGGAAACAATAGCTGTTTTTACTGGTGGCAGCCATCTTAGCTAGTTCCAGGACCATACACATAGATAGCCAAGGTGAGATGCATTACATTTTGGGAGAGAAACTCTGGCCCCATACAGACAGGCCAAAATAAAGCTGCTTCAGATCACTTTGGAGGTATGCTGTTTAAATGATGCATGCATCCTAAGAGTCCAGAAGCTACACCAAAGCTGTGCTTCAGTCCTTAGGACAGGATCATGGCTTTGGTGTGGCTTCCGGACTCTTAGGACACATGCATCATTTAAACAGCATACTTCCAAAGTGACCCAAAGCAGCTTTATTTTGGCCTGTCTGTTTGGGGCTATTTAAACTGACCTGGAAATAGAATGGAAAGCAATTGATTGATAGAGGAACAACACTGGGACTTGGCAGAACCATTTTTTTTTTTTTTTTTTTTTTTTTTTTTTATTGTTTTTTTTTTTTTTTTTTTTTTTTTTTGGTTTTTTTTTTTTTTTTTTTTTTTTTTTTTTTTTTTTTTTTTTTTTTTTTTATTTTTTTTTCTTTTTCTCATCTGGAGGGGATCGGTGTTGCTAATTTTTTAGTTTTTAAAACAATGTGATGATTGCTAACACCGTAACCATCTAATAACAGTAAAATTTATCTTTTTTCTGAAACACTGGCAGAGATCTACATTGTGTGTGAAAGAGTTCTGCATGTGGAACTAGGCTACCATTCCCATATTACTACCCCCCAGTATTTACCATTTGCTGTGAGAGCCCCCAACCAGTGGCTGGTGAATTTAGGGAAATTGGAGAAAATACCTGGTTATGTTCCCTTAGCTCAGCCTTTCTCAAATAGTGGGGCGGGCCCCCCAGGGGGGGCGCGAGGCTCCGTAAAGGGGGGGCGCAAGGCCTGTTATGCAGAGGGGTACTTAAACAAGTTTAGAGACAAGATGCATTTACAGTCGGCGGGGGGCACGAAATGTTTCTTCTCCTAGGGGGGGCATGACAGAAATAATTAAGAAGCACGCTTAGCTAGACGTCAATGAGGGCCCTCCACCGAGATCTTCTGGGGTCATCTGCTGGTCCAGTGGTAGGTTGCCAGGTTTCCAAATATAGTGGGCCCTTGGTACCCTGGGGTTTGTTCCAAGACCCACCTCTTGAAGACCAAAAATCCGTGGATGCTCAAGTCCCATTAAATAAATGATATAGCAAAATGGTCTCTCTAATAGCAAATAAATGGCAAAATCAAGGTTTACTGAGTACATAATGGGAGAAAGACGGGATATAAGAAAATAAAATAATAATAAAGGTGAAGTTGAAGGCTTTCACGGCCACATCATAGTTTTTTGTGGGTTTGGGGGGCTATGTGGCTGTATTCTGGGGGAATTTATTCCTGACATTTCATCTGCATCTGTGGCTCGCATCTTCAGAGAATGCAGGCATGGAGAGAGGGTGGGGTGGTGTGTGTGTGTGTGTGTGTACTTTGTGACCCTGCTGAGAGGAAGGGATTTACAGTTAATTTAATTAATTATTTTTTTATTCTATACCGCTATCCAAAGATCTATCGGTGAACAGCAAGTAAGCTAATAGCATTAAGCTAATTTGCCCCCAACATCTGGGTATTCATTTTAGCGACCTCAGAAGGATCCAGCCTGAGTCGAGCTTGGACCCTTTTGCTGGTCTTGAACTCGCAACCTGTGGTTTTCGAGTGAATGGCTGCAGTACAGGCATTAACCACGCGCCACCAGGGCTCCTTAATCTCTGTATGGTCTGTTATGAATGGCAAGCCTCAGGGTGTCTATTTCATTTAGTGATCCATTGTGTGCTAGGAAACCCCTGACTCTGGGTGGTTTTCTTTGCATTTGCTGTTCCGGATTTGGTGTTTTTTCTGGACTGGTAGCGAAACATCAGGACCATTCAAATTAAGTTATAAACGGTTTGCAAACCGGTTTAAAGGGGGTTGTTCACATTTGCAGGAAGATCTTGGCCATATCATGGATGGGGACCGGTGGCCCTCACTGGTGATGGACTTTAATTCTCATTCCCATGGCAAGGATAATGGGGGGTTGCAGTCTAACAGAAACTGGAGGGCCACAAGTTGATTTTTGTTTTGTTGTTTGTTTGCTTGCTGCTTCGTTTTATCCAATCTTTTTCCTTACATCAGGACGCTCAAGGAGGCTGGCAACAAATGAAAAGGTAGTTAAAAATCACAAAACACACACTTTGAAGTGATCAAATTAATTAAAAATGAAAGCCAGTTAAAAACAAACATTTTTTAAAAAAACCAGCAACACAAGAATAACAAATAGAAGAGTTTCCCATCCCTACTCAAATCCAATTCTTAAATTTAAAATTATTTCCTCTCCATCACATCTTCAACTCTCCAGAGTCCTAAAAGATCCTAATGTTTTTGCTTCCTTGTAGAGAATACCCATTATATCTTGGAATACTTGGCATTTGCAGTGATGCCACATGACACAAAATATATCTAATATTAATGATTAATTTTAATATAAGGCCAATGCAAAATACAGAAGCATGACTAATTGATTGTTGTTGTTGCATTGTTGTTTTTGTTGTGTGCCTGCAGGTCATTTCTAACTTATGGGATCCAAGGTGAACCTATCGGGCGGTTTCTTGGCAAGATTTGTTCAGAGGGGGTTGCCTTTGTCTTCCCTCTGAGCTGAGAGAGTGTGGTCCAAACAGACTGCAGAAATAATCCAGTTTGAGATTGCTTAACTGCCCTGGCTCAATGCTAGGGAATTCTGGAAACCATGGTTTTGTGAGACATTTAGCCTTCTCTGTCAGGGAGCCTGGTTGAAACACAATCCAGGATTCCCTAGCACTGAGCCAGGGCAGTTAAAGCAGTCTCAAACTGGATTATTTCTGCAGTGTGTGTTTGGACCTGTCACTACCCATGTCACCGTAGGTTATCATGGCTGAGCCGGGACTTGAACCCTAACTCCAGAGTCATAGGAGATTATCGCACTGCGTTCTGAGAACGTCTCATCACGTGATGAGAACGGAACGCATTTAGTATACGCACGTATGTGTTTCCAATCGGGTTCTCAGAACGATTAAATGTGTTCCAATGTGTTCCAGGGGTCAGTTTGAATGTGTTCCCAGCGAGCTGAAACGTGATGAAAACGTTCCAACAGAAGTGTGTGCGGGTATTCTTATCCCGTTCTCAAATCCGTCCCTCATTCCTCCGTCGCCTGATGCTGAAAGAATGACGGCAGGGAGCAGGGAGACAGGCAGGCGAGCGACTGCAGTGAGGGAAGGGGTGTGTGTGTGTGCGAGAGAGAGAGAAGTGGGGGGGAAGAAGGAGGGAGGGAAGGAAGGAAAGGAGGAAAGGTGGGACAGGAAGGAGAAGAGGAAAGCGGGAAAGAGAGAGAAAGAGAGAGGAAAGGGAGACGAGAGCAAGTAGAGAGGGAGAGGGTCTGGCTGCTTCGGGGGGGGGTGTCTCTAGTTGTCATGTCCAGTGGGGCTCCGTGCTCACATGCCAGGGGCAGGGTGCCCAGGACCTTCTCCTCCTTCCCTCCGGAGGGAACCCCAAAAGCTCCTCTGTTTGGAGCACCACCACACCAAAGCAAGCAAACAACTCCTCAGAGTTCCATACAAAGAGCCAGCAAGAGTTAAAGGCGGGGGAGGGAAGCTCAACACCTGAAGGCACACATTACATGCACACACACGGGCAAAGAGTTGTAAGGTGCCAAAAAGGGGAACTGGGATGACAGCAGAGGCCTTCTTTTTCAACCGGTTGTTAAAGAGCTGCATGGCTGCGGGGCTCTGCTCTTGGTCCAGTTCCCCTCCCTTTCCCTCCGCTTGAAGGGACCTCCGTGGAGCTCCCTTAAGCCCAGACTGCCAAGAGGGGGACTCTGCTCTTGGCCATCAAGTTACATAGGTTTTATCCTATGTTTCTTCAACATATGCCAGCATATGAAGCCCCACCATGTTTTATAGGGGCTTGCCTTCCGTCCCTCCCAGAGAATCCTCGGACCCCTTCGGGGGAAGACAAGCGGTGGGGGGGCGCTTGCCTTCCTTCCCTCCCAGGGAATCTTCGGAGGGAAGACTTGTCAGTGAGCGGAAAAGCACTCTCCCGGCCAGAGTCCCTAGGCCTTGCTGAAATCCCCCCCACCTCCTTCCCCTAGAAATCACATCCAGAAGTTTAAAAGGAGCAGAGGAGAGCCCTTTGGGTCTGCATCTGGGAGAGATTTAAACTCCGTTTTGGATTGATTGCCTATGGGGAAAGAGGGAAGAGAGAGAGATGGCAGGACATCCCCATAGCCAAGCATCCTCGCCTCCCCAGAGGAAGACCCATAGCGCACTGCTCTTTTTAAACTCCGTTTTTGTTGGCATTGATTCCTATGGGGAGGGAGGTGAGGGATTTCAGTAAGCCAAGCCTCCCTTTCCCTCTTTCCTGGGAGCAGCACCCTCCCAAGCCGTCCAACCACTGAGTGGCGACGTCATCAAACACAGCCCACAAAACGTAATACAGCAACCGTTCTGAGAACGGTTTTCAAGAAAAAGGAATCACAGTGCGGTAAACTGCCGTTCTGACACATTCTGACTCACGGTTTTGATTACTAATGCGGAAATACGTCCGGAACGTTCTCATCACGTGATGATACGGAACGTTCTCAGAACGCAGTGCGATAATCTCCATAGTCCGAAACTTCAAACCCTGCTAACCACACTTCTCATGACTAAGGTTGTGCGGATGTCAAATAACTCCCAATTTTTTCCCCACACTTTTAACAGAATATATGACCGATTAGAATAACAACACGATAAAATTTTCAACACTTTTTTTTAAAATGTATGAATGTAATTGAATCTGTGTGGAATTTTTTCAAGGCCTTGCCAAATCCCGCTGAGATTTCATTACCTGCCAGAATTTATCACAAAACGCACTACGTTTCCTCCGCAAGCGAACTGTGTGCAGCCAAGTGACTTGAATGGCGCTTCCCCTCCATTGGCAGTCCTTAAAAGGCAGTCCCATCTTTCACATCTTTTGGCATATTACAGGAGCATCAGCAAACTCTGGATTTGCCTGGCACCACAGGGACTTCCATGGGAGGAAAGTCAATAATTCTTTTCTCGTTGAGAAAACAACTGTGCATTGTCATCTCATTCAATCAAATGCGGTCGGGTGTTTCGAGAGGACTGGGGAACTAGCTTCATCCTGTCCTCCTCCTATTTGTCTTCACATCTCCTTCTTATCCATTTCCAGATCTGGCAGAATGTGAAGCGGCTGGACCAAATTCCAAGGCAACTGTTACAAGCATTTTGAGAGAAGCACACCTGGGTGGATGCTGCGAACCTGTGCCGAGAACATCAGTCCCACTTGAGCTCGTATCCTCACCCGAAAGCAGATTTTGTGAATAGTGGAGAGTGACTTGAACCTCTTCAAACGAGCTTAGGCTTGGGGTGTGTTCCAGGATATCTTGGTTTGTTTCAAGCAGATGTCTTGCTAAGCCAGACCACACAAGTTCATTTGAATTTCACTTGGGCTGAAAGCTAGAGGCATCTACAGCAGAAAAAACACAGTGTGGGAAAGTTATTTTGAAAATCCAGCTCTCAGCCAGTATACCAGTGAGGCTCTGCAAGTTATAGTCCAACCTTTTCCAGCTCTGACTGCAGTGGCATCACTGGAGAGTTGCCGGAGTTCACCAACCGGATGATCCCCAAAGGATGGGTGACACCTGGTTGGGCCCTCCTCCATCTTCAGGGCAGGAGGGGTGACACTAACCAACACTGCTCTTTTTGCTAGGCTTTCTCCTGGGAGGAAACCCGTGATAGAGGGGAAAGAGAAGAGAATGCCTCACCCTTCCAGATGCTCCATTGCTGGCTTTTCCCCTGGATAGTAAGCCCAGTGACAGAGGAGTAGGAGTGAATGCCCACTGTTCCCAACTGCTCCATCGCTGGGCTTTCTCCTTGAGGAGGAAGCCCAGTGACATAAGAGTAGGAGTAGGAGTGAATGCCACCCTTCCCAACTGTTCCATTGCTGGGCTTTCTCCCTGGGGAGGAACCCGGCGATCAAGAAGCAGGAGGTTCAAACATGCTTCTTCTGCTGGCTCATTTGCCTGGCCAGGGCAACACAGCAGATGGAGAGGGGGAGCAGGTGAGTGTGTTAGCAGGAGGGTTAGTCCCCTCCAGCAGCCCTCCGCAATGGCTGTCACCATAAGTAGTGACGCCACCGTCTTACTGAGAACACATTTAAACAGGGAGAGGGGGAAAAACAAATAGACCTAAGATCCTCAAACTTGTGGGCCACTAACACTGTTCACAAGTAGGCATCAGAATGATAATGATATAAACTTTTGTTTATGATTGAAGAATCAAAACTATTTCAGCTAAAGACAAAGCATCAGGCCCACCAACAAAGTCCAGGCCTATGTTCTGTGATTTTCCTAATAAGTGTGATGCAGTGATTTTGAGTGCTGGACTATGACCCTGGAGAAAAGGGTTTGGATCCCTGTTGGCCATGGAAACAGGCTGAGTCCACCTTATCCAAACTTCCGAAATCCAAAATATTCTAAAAACCAAAACTTTTTTTTATGGGTGGCTGAGACAGTGACACCTTTGTTTCCTGATGGTTCAATGTACACAAACTTTGCTTCATGCACAAAATTATTTTTTAAAATGTTGCATAAAATTACCTTCAGGATATGTGTATAAGGTATATATGAAACATAAATATATTTTGTGTTTAGACTTGGGTCCCATATCCAAGAGATCTCATTATATACATATATGCAAACACAAGTATTCCAAAATCCAAAATGTCTCTGGTCCCAAGCATTTTGGATAAGGGAGAACCAACCTGTAGTAGCAAGTTAGAAGAGGATAGTGTTTGTTAAGGATACAGATGGAGGAGTGGGGAAGAGCTTTTCTCCCAAAGCCATTTTCCCAATGAAAGCCTCTCTCCAGCTACTGTAAATAGCCCTATTAGGGGGACTATATTGGTAACAGAGCTGGAGGGAGACATCATATATGTCCAAATGAAATTGACATAATGGCAAAAAAAAAAAAAAACCATAATGTTTGAATTCCTGCACTGGCAGAGATAGCTGTATTATATAGCTATGTCTCCATAGCTACTTCTCCCAATGTTAGTCCCCAAAAGCTGGCCTTGTAAACAGCATAAACCCTTTTCGTACATATGCATGCACAGCCATATCCAGTTATTGTCCTTTAGTTGAACATGCTGCGTCAGTCATCTGACAGGCTGCCAAGGGTCCACAGGAGGTCTCTGCAGGTAACATTCTTGCAGTGCATCCAGCTATAGGAAAATAGCTGAAGACATCCTTATGTATCTCGCCAATTTCCAACATTATGCAAATGGCCATGAGTGAAGGAGAACTATGATTCTTACAAGAAGGGTTGGGACAGGAGGAGAAGTCCTTTTCTTGGTCAGGACAGAATTCTGTCCTTTATGCAAAGACCAAGTAAAGTGAGCTGTGATGGCATAAGCCCAGCTGATGCCATTGCAATTCACTAACAGGAGGCCAGCTGATATGTCTGTGAAATTGGTGTAATTGGTGAGAAATGGTGTTGGAAAACAACTCCTCTCTCTGCAACTTCATTTCAGATTCATTTTTCTGAATCTTCAGCATGCTTACTTGGAAGCTGGTTCCACTGAACTCAGTTGAGTTTAAACATCTATAAGACTGTACTCTTAATTTATAATCCCTTTCATTAAAAAAATATGGTACAGGACACCCTTTAAACTGTAGAGCCTATTTTTATATAAAGTATCTTGGATTTTGGGGAAACCTTTTCTCTCTCCATCTCTTACACACACACACACCTTATTATTTCAACCTTTGACCACAAAAGTTGCAAATCCCAATACCCAATATGGCTGACAGGAGGTGTAGTACTAGCCCAATGCATCTGAAGGCCAGCAGGGTGAGGAAAGCTGTTGTATACGATTTAGCCTTAGGTAATAAAACTTTTGTCCTAGCAAATGTCTTTCTTTTTTTTCCTATTAGTGCAATAGGCCACCTTTCATTATAATCCCTTTGCTTTCTCACTCTCTTTTTTAGGCAATGCACAGGACTACCAGTGGATTGGCCTTAGCGACAGGGCTGTTGAAGATGATTTCCGCTGGTCTGATGGTCACTCCCTTGTGAGTTGTATTCTGAAGGGACACTGTTTGCAGTAAAGTTGTCTTGCATGCAAGGAGAAATAAATTCCCATGTTTTCTCCTTGCTGGGCAAGATTACAAGATGCTACACCAGAGGCACTGTGGTAAAATTAAAATGGTGCCTAGATCAAGCCATCTGATACTCCTTGGAATACCAAGTCAAGATAGTTTTAGATGGTCTTCTTGGTCTGTACTACTTTAGACTACACCAAATGAGAAAGATTCTGGTTTGCCATTTCTAGTTGTTTGCATGCAGGGAGTTTTAAAAAGTATGGAGAATGATAAAAACATGTGATTTCCCCAAGTGCAGTCTGAAATGATACATTTCAGCAACAGCTGTGGGACTCTTCCGATAGCCCAGCTTGGCTCTTAGGTGGATGAATGCTGAATCAAGTAGCTTTGATAATGAAAGAAATACCAAATGCAGAAGGAAGGGAAAGGGAAGGAACAGCACGTAGAAGACAATTATGATTTGGGGCACCAAGATATAAACGCACTCCCTTATTCTGGGCTAGTCTGTCTTTAAAAACAGGCATCTTTCTCTTCTCTCCCAGCAATATGAAAACTGGCGGCCCAACCAGCCTGATAACTTCTTTGCCAAAGGGGAAGATTGTGTCGTAATGATTTGGCATGAGAAGGGCGAGTGGAATGATGTCCCCTGCAACTATCACCTTCCATTCACATGCAAAAAAGGAACAGGTGAGACTGGGCTCATTCACCAACAGGGCTATGGGATAAGAAGAGGTCTGTGCAGTAGCTGTTTACAAACTGTGTGTCTCAAGCCATGCTAGTGTGAGAAAGGAAATTTCAATGATGGGATTTTTCTTGCAGGATATAGATCTAATGGGCTTAAATTACTGTACATTTTAACTTTTCTTAGATGAAGATTTATGAATGACCAAGCAACATTGTAGTGTGGTCAAGATGGCAAAGGCTATTAATGAGGATAAACAGACAAAGTGGTAAAAGTTGCAACAATTTGCTGTTGTCTGAGTTTACTGAGAAGGAGAATACTCCGCTCTCACCTCTCTTCTCTTCCCACTGAGTTAATCGACTGAAAATTGATTTTGCATTTTGAACTCAGTTTGCAACAACTGAAGTATTCCAACAGAAGACCACCCATGTTAGTACTGAGAGGCTCTTTTCCTTTAATACCTTTATGGTGGGCAGTACAGTATGGCCTTCTCCATGCTGAGAATAAGGGTACTAATTTAGCAAGGGCAGATCAGGGGGAGATAGTATTTGTTTTATAATCACCTTTTTTTCATATTCCAAATTGGGGGTGGCAGAATATGAGTTTTTCAAAAACTCTGAAAATGGAAGCGAAGCGAAACTGACCAGTTTCCCCCAACTCATCCTGCTCTTAATTTTTAGTAACATTGCAACTCTAAAGGTAGCTTATTTGACTCTGAAAGTGGAAAGGAACCATCTTAGTTAACTGATTGTTTATAGCTCCCATCCTGGCTGCCACATTGAACAAAAGAAATGACCCTCTACAGCCACTGAGCCTGGATGATGGACCAGAGAACAAGAGACTCTTAGCAACATTGGCGTCAAAAGCTGTCAAGGACCACAGACAAAACAAAAGCAGCAATAATGGGATGCTCTTTCCCATGTGAAACCAAGCATTAGGCCAAGGATAGCTTTGCTGAGAATTTACTCCCAAATTCAGTAAGCACTGAGTATGTCAAAAGCAACTTTTAAATTTCTGCTGCAATCCTATATCAATTGATACTTAACTAAGTACTCTTGGAATCCTGTATCACCTTATACTTAACTAAGTACTTGACTAAGTAACTTCTCCTGGCTCAACCCCTCCGCCTGGTGCAAATATAATTCAGCTGTGTTGGGATCATCGGCAGAATGGCACTCTTTCTTCTCATGCAGCTGACTCCTATTACAGTAGGTTGCAGGTCAATCAACAATTGTGGCAATAGTATCACAATTGTGACTAAGGAGTGATTATAAATGTAAGAACGTTACCTAACTGTGACCGTTTCATACCCACAATCAGTACTTAGTCACAATTTTGACACACATTTTTCTCTACATTTTTGAATTTCTCCATAAATTCAATGTAAAGAACTTCATAAAAGAAAATGCGAAGGGAACTTGCAGCACCTTTGAGACTAACTATGCAAAATAATTTATAGCATGAGCTAGACTTGGTCAAGGTATGATGGAGCTGTGCCTGGCTGCTCTTCTCTCCCTCTGAGGCCAGAGTAAGTTGAAAGCAGTTTGACGGGTTTCCTTTTTCCCACCAGTTGTCTGCAGAGATCCACCAGTGGTTGAGAATGCCAGGCACTTTGGCAAGAAGAAGGATCGCTATGAAATCAATTCCATGGTGCGGTACCAGTGCAATCCAGGCTACATACAGCGCCACGTGCCCACCATTCGGTGTCAACCCAATGGGCACTGGGAAGAGCCACGGATAGCCTGCATAGACCGTACGTAATTGTCTCTCTTATTATTTCTAAAGTTCACACCCTGGTTTTGCCATTTCTTTCCTCTGAAATATAGCCTAAAACACCTGGTATTCATTGGTGGGCTCTCATACAAGTACCAACCAGAGCTGACCCTGTTTAGCTTCCAAGTTCAGATGGGATCCGATGCCTTTAGGGCATTTAGGCCTTTGATATCGGCTGGATTAAACCTCTCTATAAATGGAAATGTACTTAGCTAAAACTTCAGTGTTACAAGGGTTATGAGTTTGACTCTCTCCCAAGAAAGACTGGATTGCAGGGGCCAGCTGGAAATTCAGCTTTAAGACTTACATTCAATAGCAGTGCCAACAGTTGGCAAGTTCTTCTTGGCTAACATGCTCTACTCAGTAGTTCCTGTAAATCTTCTCTGGATTTTTGAAGACTGAAGGATAAGGAAGGGACTCACGGAGCAAAAGTAAAAGTAATTCTACCCAAAATTGGCCAATAAAAAGTACCGGCTTTGGTACCGCTCTCTAGCAAGGGAGATGAAATTTGTTGCTGCTTCTACTCTGCTGCCTGAGGCAAAAGATTCAAAATATCTACATCTCGCAGAAGGATGACCCTGTCCCTTCCCTACTTGACTATTTATTTATGTACTGGATAAACTCATGTATAAGTCTAGAAATTCTAGTCAAAAAATTGACCCCAAAAAACTGAGTCAACTTATCCATGGGTCAATGTTAGTATTTGCACTTTGAGTAGTAGTTCCTATGTGGAACTAGGCTACAACTGTCCATGTACCAAACCCCACCTATAATAGTGACTGTGCCACACATGCAAACCCATAATCGTTTTGCATCTAGCTATGGAGACCCAGTCAGATGTTCCTCTGATGCACAACTTGCCTTTCTCAGCAGACATGGAATGACAGGGGCAGGGGCTGAAATTGAGATATGTAGGATAGGAAGAGAATATCAGCTTCCACACTGACCAAAAAGGAGACATACACATGTGTAAGGCTGACTTGCACCTGTGTATGACACTAACAGAATACCACCCAGAGCCGACTAATGATAAAATGCAATAGCAAATAAAAAGAGCTTGCCCTGGGTGCCAAAATGTGGGTGCCAGTTTTTCCTCCATGGGAAGAGTATGTTATAGTTGGGGCACCAGCAGTGAGAAGGATTTTTCTATTATTCTTACATGGTATTTACATAAGGTACTTGGAAGAAAGCTTCTCTTGATGATCTAAAGTCATTATCAGAATCTACCTGAATCTGTCATAAGTTGTATAAGTTGTATTAACTGGTTATTATTGTAGTACAGTAATATATGGAGTATTTTAGAGATGTATACCAAATTTTAAGCTATTTTTAAGCTATGTTTTATACTGTAAACCATTTAATTGTATTTTAAGGGGGAGGGATTGGAGGGTATGTATGTAATGTATATTTTAATTATTGTAAGCTGCCCCAGTTGCTTTGCACAGATGGGCAGAATAAAAATAAATTGTATTATTATTATTATTATTATTATTATTATTATTATTATTATTATTTAAATGCATATTGTGGATATGGGGAATCATGGAAGATGTAGTGTTGGAGAAAATTTTGCTAGTGGTTGACAGTAAAGATAATTACTTGACCCAAGAATGCACAAATATGTGGGGGATGCTGTTTCTTATAGGATAAAAGTTATAGAGTGAAAACAAAACTTGTTTAACGGGGGCTAGGTAAGTAGACCAAGAAAGATGGTACATGGATATGCATTGATTTATGGATGAATTATAGTGAACCCTGCCAAGTTTTGGGATGGAGTATTGCGAATATTGGGTTTCTGTTTGGGGATTATAGCAGTTCTGTCTGCAAATGTCTTCCTACTAACACCTACAGTTACTGGAATAAAGTTCTTGATGTTTGAAATACAGAAAGCTGGTTTGCTGAACTGTGGGGGGTAAAGGCAGTTCTTGACAGGCATAGGCAAGCTGCTACTGGATTTCATGGGCCACCATGATGGCAGTGTCTTCGCTAATCGGCCATCACAAGAAATGGCACATTTGCTCCCCCACCAGACAGTGGCAAAATTGTCCCTGGTACCCCCTCGTTGTATCTCCGTTCTCTTTCCCTTTAGTGTTTGTTGAAAGGGGGGGGGGGGGAATAGAAGGTGGAAAACAGGACAGAGCCTGCTACAAAGTGCCCTGAAAAAGAAAGCCATCTGATTCATCAGGTCCCAGAATGTCAGAGGTGAGAGAAAGCGCAATTGTGGAGTGGCAAGCAGGCTGGCGCCGTGGCCATGTTCAACACAGCCGGCTGCAGAAACAACATGCTATAGCCTCTGCAGTGTTTTTCCAGAGAGAGGGGGATAGAGAGAACCTTAGTCAAGCCAGCTCAGGACAAGCAACGTCTCTGTAACCTCCAGGCCCTGGGTAACAAGGTGTCTTTTCTTCCCATTCCCCTCCCACAGCCTCCACCTACAAGCGCAGACTACACAAGCGAAGCCCACGGACTCGATCAAGGACCAATGGAGGAATGGCACAGAGAACCACCCATTAAAGGAAGGAGAGCAAGAGATAAGACAGAGAACGAGAGAACGAGAGAGAGAGAGAGAGAGAGAGAAATTTTATGGAACAGTTATATTAACAGACGCTTGTTGCTTTTTTGTTTTTATGTAAGAAAAAATATATATTAAAGAAAAAATTCCACCTTGTCTATATGTAAAAAACAAAAACACAAAAGAGGGAGGAAAAAGAAACCTTTTGAAAGACAGCAATGTAAAAGCCATTGTGATTCCAGCCTTTTATTTTATCTGCTACTAACTGGATCCGAATATCTTTGTGCCTTGGGAGGGATGGGGATGGGGAGGATCACAGGGTGAGGGTTAAGTTAAATAATAAAAGATTGTTATTTGTGTGTGTGTGTGTGTGTGTGTGTGTGTGTGTGTGTGAGTGTCCTGAACTTATTCGTAGACAATGTAATTATTTAATTTACAGGGTGGACATGACTCTTTTCACTTTCAATAGATTGGTTCCCCTCTCTCCCTTTTTCCAGTGCAACAACACACATTGAAGAGTTCTAGAGTGGGGCACTGGGAGGTCTAGTATATGTTACAGAGGAAGCCTTTTCCTAAGAGGGTAGCAGAAACTGGTTGAGATGTTTTGATGGGAAGGCAGATGAAAGGAGTATTTCCACTCTCCCCCTGAAGTGGTGCAAAAGGTCATTGGTCATTTGGATTCATTTAACCCCTTTCAATAAATGCAAAAATATAAAATAATGCGTGGAGGCTGAAAGTAACAAGCACATTGGTGCATCTTTTTTCTGGCTCTTTCAGCTCCTTGGTCAGTTTCCACAGCTGACTCTGACATCACTTCTCTTCTACCACCATCTCCACCATCTGTGAGGTGGAGGTCTTTTGGGCATGGAGAAATGGGAGAGAAATTGACAGATGACATGGAATGAAGCACTCAGGGTGTGTCTGCACCATCCACTTAATCTGGGGACGGTCTGAAGCATTATGTGCTGGACTGGCCCCAGATCAACCACAGTGGTGGCCACACACACTGGGATAAATCTGGTGAGACACTGAGTTATTGTGCACATGGGCCAGCTGGATCAACACCGCATTGGTCCTGCTGACCTGTTTTTTGAGCCTTTGCTGCTGCTTCCTCATGGGCAGGAGCTCCATGGAAAACCTGCTCTGTGCATTGCCACGTCTGCTGAGGTCAGAAATGGTTGCCCAGATATGTGATCAACAAGGAGTCCAGGTAACCATTTCTGGCCACAGCAGAGCTCCTACCTGCGAAGAAGCGATGGTGTCCACTCCAAAAACAGGCCATTCTATTTCCCTATACTGCTCAGCGTGGGGATGGGGGATTGTGTGGCTCTTGGCATGTGGACAACTGGATTGGACTGAACTGGGCCTGATCCAGCTGCCCACATGCCAATAAACAAAAACAAAACCCAAGGTTACTCCAGGGCTTCTAGGAAACACTGGGATTTCCCCCTGATGTTGCTTAGTTCAGACGGCAGAAAAACATGGATCCTCCCTGGAAGTAGCCTTATGTCATCAAGACTACCAGAACCAGCTTCAGGGTGAGTACTACATTTTTCATCCATGTAGACAAGCCCTAAGAGCAGGTATATCAGCTTCCCAAGGAATTGCTCTGATAGGGAGAGCAAGCCAAAGAACCTTGAATCCAGATAAATGGAGATATCTTTGCCAAGTGATAACAATCACAGTAGAGTACTTGGAAAGTTACTTTTTAAAAAGCAATTATAGTTTAAATAATCTCCCAGGTAGATAGTATAATTGGCCAGAATGCTATATGACTTGCTACATTGTGGAAATTTATATATACCTAGCTATGCAGCAGAAGTGTTAAGAAATCCCTTTACTGAATTGTGAGGATGAGCACCAGCAAGAGCATCCAATGCACACCAATGCTCCTTGGTGCACATTCTGCATCAGTGCACAACTTGAAATGTTGTGCAATGCAGATCATAGTAACCTAACAGCAGTCCTCTACTGGATATGGACATTGTGCAATTCTAATACCCTCATATTACATAAGACTCCAACTGTATTCCAGCAAAATATGTCTAAAGTAACTTATCTCTAGTTATTAAAAAGTTACCAAAATTCCCTTTTAGTTACTTTCATTTTTTCCAAAAACAATGCTTATCATCCCACTTGACTGTGGCATTATATGTGCTAATAATGACAAAATATGTGCTAATAATACCACTGTGTGGTACAAAACACATCTAAAATAAGACACACACACACCCTCTATAACTATCAAGGTTTCACAGTCATATCACAAAAGGAATAATGACTCCACAATATGATACAATTGTAAATTGGAATCATATTGATATATATTAGTGTTGTATGCCAGGACCCCTTGTTGTAAGATGCCATTTTGGTCTTCAGTTATCAGTATTAGCATTCTAGTTTCAAATAACAGATGTTCTTAAATAGTCATAGATAATCCTTTAAATCTATAAAGTTGTCTGATTGTTTTTTAAGAGAATAAGACCCACCATTGATCCTTTTAGCCAAGTTTATTTTCAGTGATACCATATCCATAAATTAGAAGTATTTATTTCATGTAATGCAATGGCAAATCCCTCTGAACAGACTTGCCAGGAAAACCCCATGATTGGTTCGTCTTGGGGTTGCCATAAGTCAGAAATGACTTGAAGGCACACAACAACAACACATATTGATCACATGCCCTGCCCTATTTCCAAGAGGTAACCCTTCATAACACCCCTATGAGGTAAGATAGGTTAGTTTCTATTTGTTCTGAACTTGCTGCCCATCATTTTAACTGGAAAAGTCAAGAAGGCTCAACTCTCCTTATCAAAACAAGGTGTGGATTATGCAGCGTACAACAGTCTTTTGTGAAGCTCTGAGGGACCCACCACCACCACCACCAAAGTTTGTCCAACTCAAGTGACCTTCCTATAGCTTTGTAAAAACAGTAGCAAACATAGCAATCTTGGGCATAGCTGTGTTAGTCTGGAATATCGGCATGCAAAGGGGATCTTGAAGCACCTTTGAGACTGAGCCAAAGAAGTTGTAGGCCAAGCTTCCGTAGACTTGGTCTGCTTCCTCGGACACTCAAGTTAGCCTGCAAGGTCCTACAAGATCCCTTTGCACAACAATTCTTGTCTCTCCTTACAAGGAATAAGTCTCACTGAACGTCATGAGGCTTCCTTCCAAGTAGATGTATTTAGGATTGCAACCAAGATTAGCACCAAACATAAAGGGGATGTTCCCCATCTTGATTTCTTGTCACTGAAATATTGACTCAGAAACAGTGCTTGAATGCCAGTGCAGTCAGCTTGTTTCTTTAGCAATTTTTCTCTCCCGTTTCCCAGCACTGGGGATATGCTTTGTCAGAAATGGTTTCTCCTCACTTTCCTGCATGCATCTTAAAGATGTCAGTCAGATGTAAGCCTATGTTTCCCTTGACAGCTGTTTCCTAGCCCCAACCCACTGGACACATGAAGACACAGCTCCCATCCCAAGATGGCACTTGCTCTCTCTTTCTCTTGCTCTCTCAAGGGGGACCGTGCAGGACACCTGGGTTCCCTGCACCTATTTATATTTTTGTTAAAATATAATGATAATTATTGAAAACAGAGAGGAAAAAAAATAGTCATTTTTACAGTAATTTAAATGGACTCGCCAACATCTCTGGGATGCTGGAAGGAGCCTGTCTTTTGACATGTGTTCTGTAACCTATGGGGAAAGGGAACTGGCTGGAGGTGGGGGAGGTGGCAAGCAAGGAAGAATTGATCTGACTTTTCTGTAAAACAAAACAAGAAAAAGAAAGAATCCCGACACAGTACTCCTTTTTTTTCTTTCCTTCCTTCTATTTTTCTTCTTTTTTCTTTTTGTAACTCTTGTGCATTAAATGCAAGAACTCAAATGAAAACAGCCGTGCCTGTTGTTGTCAGCACTGTTGTGAAACTTTGTAAAATAAAACTTGTTGTATTTTATCTTTTGTGGGGTGACGGTTGCATGCTCTGTGTGTGTGTGTATGTCTGGATGTGCCACCCTGAGTGCAGTATGCATATGTTCATTAATGCCAAGAAAGAACAAACATGTTTCATCGAAAGGGAAGTGAGAGAATTCAGGGCAGAAAGGAGAAGATGGGGCATCATGTATGGTGTGAATGATATGGGATGGGAATTGTGGTCCTCCAGATGTTGTGGGACTACAAGCCTCAGCAGATCTAGCCATCTTTGCCACTAGCAAGGAAACCCAACTATATGTGGTGGGTTGCACAATTCCTACCCCTTGTCTTCATAATGAGACTTTTTCTTTTGGACAATAGAAAGAGGCCTTATACTGGAACTAAAAAAAAGTTGCTTTCCCCTTCCTCCCCCTTTGTCCTCAGCTTATTTCAGTTGTTGCAAACTGAGCTCAAAGTGCAAAATAGTTTGCTCTCAACTCAGAGGGGATAGAATCTCACCCTTTCCAGTAACCTCAGGCAAAAGCAAAATGCTGCAACCTCTTCAACTTATGTGTTCTTTCTCCTTAATAACTTTTGCCATCTTTACACACGCTGGTGCTGCTTGGCCACATATCCCCAGTTTCTATGACATGTTGGGGGGCAGGCATGTAACATCTGCACACTTTTATTCATTACATACTGCTGTATATATGAAGGGAAGATTATTTTAATATTTAAGGAAGGCCGTCCTTGATATGTTCTGCAAATGTAAACAATAAGCACAGACCTTTGATTAATCGCTGACATCTCCATGAATGTTGTTCCTGCTTCCAACAGACTTGCAGCCTCTCTCGAACCCTCCAGCCCTTTCCTTCCCTTTCTCCACCCTTCAGCACCTTGACACCTTTCATGTTTCAACACTTCTTTTTTGTTCTGCTCCAAGATACCCATCATTAACTGTTGTTCCCCTCTCTCCAACACACATTTCAATGCCATTTCTGTTTTTAAATCTTTCCAGAGCAACAAAAAATGGGACGTCTTGTTCCGACAACTTGCAACGCCCAATGAAATGTTTCAGGTTGGTGAAACAGCTTCTCTGACTCAGGGGAATAGAAGAGTGTGATTTCGTGGCTGGTTTCTTTCAAAGTTTTATTTCCAAGCATCCAAGCAGACCTCTGCCTTTGACAGAAAGAAAACAAGAGCTGGGGTACATTCAGGGATGAATACAAAATTATGGGAAACGGAGATGTTTCCCAAAATAGTGGTGTGGCTGCACCACACAAGGAAGGCATCCAAACAAGAACTTTGCTTATTCTGGATAGAACAGGGTGAAAAAATGGAAAGGCATATAGAATGAAGTAAGATGCAAAAAGTTCCCCGGAACCTGTGGTTTTCCATTTTTAAAGAAAATTGCTAGACTGTATTATGGCAACAAGAACCTTATTTGTCTTTTGACAATAGCCACAATCCTGTATGGTCCAGCATAGTGTAGTAGTTCCACCTGGATCTCTTGTAGAGTTGTTGTAGCTTTCCCTGCCAACAATTCTATGCTTGGTGAGAGTGATGGAGGATCAGAGATGCATCTGGCTATGTCCCTATATCCAGACTTGAAATGACTGTACTCTTCACTGAGGTCTATTCAGGTCCTCTGACTTCTCATCTGGATATTGGGACAGAACCAGACATTTGTCCTGTCTACCAGAGTTCTCACCAGAATATCCCACGGGGGTGTGGTGACTCTATGGTAAGTTTTGGGGTGGGGGCTTTAGTCAGTGCAGAAGGAAGACAGGAATACCAGCCTCCATACAGACCAAAAAGGAACATACATAGGCATAAAGTTGGCCTACATACGTATGCCTCTAATAGGATTGCAGCCTATGTCTGGTGAATTTTCATGCTGAACACAAACAATAGCTTATTATGAGTCCAAGGTGATATATTAAGAACTGCATTCAGACTTCATGTGTCCGCCTGTTTCTTACACTGCTACAGCCATACTATCAATAGAGTAATCTGTTTTGGGATGATCATGATTCGTTGGCATAGTTTTCAGCAACAACCTTCCTCATTTTGCTGGTCTGGGTTTACCATTAGGCTAAGGGAGTCCATCATCTTTGGCAACAGATGCTATGTGCTATACAGCCCTAGCCTTATCTGCTACCTTCAGATGCCATGTCTCATCACCAAAACTGAAGAAAGATTGACTTGCCAGGCCAATTGGCTTTTGTACATGGATCAAAAAGGGGATCCATCTTGTTACCTTAGGCAGTTAAGTGCCTTGGACCAGCTCTGTACTTTTGGCCTTGAAGTCAGTGCAAGATAAGTCTGGAACATGAATACAAAAGACAAAACAGAGTCTTCAGTTACATATAACAAGGGCTCTTGTTCTGTGCAACAATCCCAGGATTTTCGACTGTGAAATGGTAACCAGATGATATATCATTAATTTTCACAACACGGAAGAGTGTTTGCAGTTCTTGTAACTGAAAAAGAAGTGGAAGGCTGGATGGTCATCCATCGCGAGTGCTTGGATTGTATATTTCTGCATGGCAGGGGGTGAAACTGGATGGCCCTTGGGATCTCTTCCAGCTTTATGATTTTATGAGACTAAGGCACCTGCCACAAGAGGCAGGTGCTAAGTGACAGCCCCAATCCACATCTCCTGAGCCTACTTTGCCTGTTCTACACCCCCTAAACTACCCCGATGCCCTAAGTTGTGAAGAACACAGTCCCACTGCCAATGTTTTCCAGTCAACTACTGTAAATCAGACTAAGAATATGAGGTGAGATGCAATCTTACGCTTTTTCTTCAGGCAGTAAAACATCCTGGATTGGCCTTGGTCAAACAGCCTATATTTCTTTGCCCTGGGATTCTTATCAACAAACTAAGAAGCAAAACAAGTCTTAGCGGCGATAATTTTACACAAGCTAAGAGATACCTACTATTGCAGCAAGCTAGTACAGTAGAGCCCTGAGCCTTCAAACTATCTGGCTCAGTTTTCAGAGCTTGTAAACATTGGCTTATTGGTGGAGTAATGAAATTTATGCTGGTAGGAACTGGGAAATGTCACACCGGAGTCTGTAATTCATTGAGTGAGACGTGGCAACTAGCTATACAGAAAATGATTTTTCCCTTCTGCAGATGATGAGCATGACCCGATTCCATTCCAGAAAGCACAATAATTAGACCCAAAATCCCCATTAAACACAGCTTTCCCCTGCCGCTGCATTAGGTGGGCAGTGAGTGGAAAATCTTTGAATCTGCACCAAAACAACTCCAGGCCTGTCAATGCAAAGTTGTACAGTATTTTTCCCTCTCATTACAAAAATATAAAAACAAACAAAGAAAAACAATTAAAAAGACATATAATTAAAAGAAAGCCCCCACAAACTGGCTCTTTAAATAAACTCTAGGTGGGAGCAGGTGACAACAATATCGTCCACGCATGTAGGGAGCTGTCACAGCCTACTTCTTGCCTTCCTTTAGCTCCTCTTGTAACAAAAGACTCCAAATTTCCCTACTTTAGGATAGCCGAAGCTTCTGACACCGGGTTCTGGTGGGCCACAGTTGGGCCGGGGAGAGGTGATGGGGTAGCGCACGCTACCATCTGCCAGCCAGCCAGCATCACATTGGTCCAAGCCCAGGAACTTCCATGCTGAATAGAGCTGGCCCACCTTGGCAATCTCTGCTTTATCATCCTGGCATGCTTGCTTGGCCTCTTCCAAGGTAAGCTTCCGAGGGTGAGCCAGATAATAAACAATCCCTGTTGAGAGGGCAGAAAAACATGTTATCTAGCAATTAATGAATGTCAAAATATCCTCCATATTTTTATACCAGTGCTGAGTGCAGTCAGCAGGTCACTCTAGCTCAGTTTCAAAGCATATGCTTGCCAAGGAAAAGGTCCAAGAGTTAATCCTAAGAAGCTCCTCATAAGGTTGACAAAGACACCTGTCCAAGATGAAAATACAGGTTGAGTATTACTTATTCAAAATGATTGGGACCAGAAGGGTTACAGGGTTGTTGTTTTCCCCCCAGATTTTGGAATATCTGTATATACATATGGCAATATCTTGGAGATGGGGCCCAAGTCTTAACATGAAATTCCTTTATGTTTCACATACACCTTACACACCTAGCTTAAAAGTAGTTTTATATAATAATTTTGTGCATGGAACAAAGTTTGTGTACACTGAGCCATCAGAAAGCAAAGGTGTCACTATCCTAATGTACACATGTGTATCGATTTGTCTTAATACGCACATTTTAATGCCATTTCCCCTGATGCTTGTCTGGGTGCTTTTTTTCAAACATAACACATTTTATTTGTAAACAGTTCAAAGATAGAAAAAGAAAGTCGTTTAGTGAAGGCAAATCAAAAAACGTGCATTCACTTTCATTAACTGTCTAAATATGTTTCAAATCAACATGTCTCCATAAGGCAGACTCCAATGCTCCTATGAAGCCTGTTCTCATAGACTGGTTCTAGCTGGGCAACTATTGCCACCTTCACCAGCCTGGCACTCTCCAGATGTTTCAGACCAGGGATGAGTAAAGTGCAGCCCTTTAGGGCTGTTTTTCTGGCTCTCCGGACCCATCAGAGGATTGAAAAAAAAAATCCACCTGCATGCCCCAAAATGTCTGCTGGTATGGCAACATTTTTGCCATGTTTTTGGCCTCCTTTGGGCTATTTTAGCCTAGGAGAGGCTTCCAGAGACTTCTTTTCGTTAAAATAAAAAAATCTTCTCCTGGGCCTAAAATAGTCCAGGAGGGGCTTAAAACATAGGGAAAATGCCTTCACAACCCTTACAGGGGATTTGAGTTTTTAAGAAGTGTGTGTCTGTGTGAGTAAGATGTGTGGCTTTCCAATGTCTCCTAGGAGGCCACTGTGGCCCTTAGCATCCCATCTGTAGGACTCCTAGAGTCTCTGACCACTGGTCATGTTGGCAGTGGCCAATGGGAATTATAGTCCCAAAGATCTGGAGGGCACTTACTTTTGGAATGCTGTCCTAGTAGCTATATTCTGAATTAAGTACAATTTCCAAACCGTCCCCAAAAGCACTACATTACAATGGTCAATCCAGCATCCCCCATTTCTTCCTTCAAGTAACCTAGTTACAAAAAGTGATCACTTACAAGGATATAATCTCTGACCACTGGTCAGAGCTTAGCTCACCTTTCAGAGCAGATGAAAAACAGAAGGCATCAAAGTAATGGAGGTTCTTGTGACGTTCTCCATAGTTCCGGATGCCCGGGGCCAAGTTCTTCCCACCACAAGGTTCCCGTGGCAGAGTGATGGGGTACTGGACTGTCCCATCCACCAGCCAACCTGCATTGCACCAGTCAAGGCCCTCCATCCAGGATTTAAAGAGCTGCTCAAAAGAGGCGATTACTGCATCCTGGTCCTCACAGGCCTTCTTAGCCTCATGGAAGTTGAGCATGTAGCGTCCGTGGTGAGGCTGGTAAGGGAAGACCACCCCTAAAAAAATAAAAGACATCTGGTGAGTGGGTTTAAAAGCAAACATTTGGTTGTGCAGCAGGTGTGTGAATCTTTTAACTTTGATTCCCAACAGAAAGCAGACATTAAACCTTTAAAATGGCAAAGACTATTGTTGCCATCTTGTGGCCAAATAGAAATATAAACTCTGGATGGTTCCAGTTGACCCTACAAGCTTTTCATCTCCGTCAATCAGAAAACTAAAGTAACTTTTTGGCATGCACCTCTGTAATTTAGACAGAAATGTGTAGTGATACATTTTGACCTAAAGTCACTCATTGTTACAGTCTTCGTAGCATTTAGCATTTCCATTTCCATACTGCTTAATAGTGAACAAGGGAGCCCTTGCCTCAGCATCATGCCACGCACCTTGCAACTCTAGTTCCACAGTCCCACTCTCATCTTCCAGCCCATCAATGACCTCACAGCGGTACTTGCCCGCATCACGCAAGCGCAGGTCATTGATCACGAGGGACACTTCATGGGGAGCTGACCGCTGCAGACGCGTCCGTCCTCGGAAGTCACCGAAGCTGCGATGTTTAAACCCAGAAGCAACCAGCACATCAGCATCTTTGGTGTTATCCTCCCTCAGTTTGGACCACTTGATGCGGATCATGCGTGGGGCATCCAGTTTGGGTGAGTAGTAGTAGTGGCAGGGCAGCGTGACGTTGGCACCGCGGAGGGAGAAGACAGAATCCTGCGAAGTCTCAACCAGCAGCCTCACACCGTTTAAGTGAACTGAGAGGTGGAGAAGGTAGAAATGACCATGGGCAAAGAGGCAGGGGGGAAATGCAAGCATCTCCTATAGAGATATTCTGGATTAGGAGGAGACAAACAATGAGATCGTCTCTCAGCCCCTTCCAATTTAAAACTACACTAGAGCAAATTGAGAAGAAACTTTTTAAAAACAAAAAGCATCTTAATACTTTCATGTTCCACTGGATGCAGAACTGAGCTTTCCAAGAATCTCTATGCTTCCACTGTTAAAATTAAAAGCCATTTTTCTAGTCCCTATTGCTGTAAAGATAGGCATGAACATGGGCAAGAATGGTGTGCTGAAGTTTCAGAGAGGCAAATGAAGACAGCAACATGTCTGTAAGCAGTTGGCCTCTATCAAGAAATGGCAGCTGGCCTCTTTTGGATGAGGTTGCTTTTTCATAGACTCATAGAGTTGGAAGAGACCAGAAGAGCCATCTAGTGCAACTCCTCTAAGCTCATCAGCATCTAGAGAGCCAAATGTTCAACATCCCTGTGTTGACACCTGAACTTTAGGTAGAATTCCTGAGAGTAAGAGCTTTTGACAGTTGAACACGCTGCCTTGGAGGGTGATAGAATCTCCTCCTTTGGAGGTCTTTAAACATAGGCTGGATGGCCATCTGTCGAAAGTGCTTTGATTGTGTATCCCTACAAGGCAGAGGGTTGGATTTGGATGGCCCATGAGGTCTCTTCCAACTCTATGTTTCTATGATTCTAGAACAGAACACCTGCCCATAACTTACCTTCTCCATTGCCATTGCCATTGCCATCACCTTTGTCATTCATGACTCGATCATAATAGAAGCCATTGTAGAAAGGGAGGCCACAGTGGCTGCTGCCTGTCTGCAGCAGCATCACAACCAAAGGGATGAGCATCACTTGGAGGAGATTCCAGAATAAGACAAAATGAGTGCCTGTCAGTCAAAAGAGGGAGAATTGGATTAGCTCTTTATTTAAGGCAAAAAAAAAAAAAAGGCATTTCTAAATGCCATCAGAACCCACTGGGGCTCTCCCATGTCAAGGCAGAATGGATAAAAACATTTAAAAGTTAAGGACTGTAAAGCCACATTAGGGGTCTATGAACCCTAAGAAGGGGGAATATGGGTCTGAAAGTTGCCGGTTCAAGTCAGCACCTGGACAGCAGATTAAATAGGCCTACATGTCATCTGGTTCCACTCTTTCCCACTTTAGAGAGAAGTAATGCATTTCCATTGAAATGAAAGCAATTAGTGATCTATTTCCACCTACACTTACAAACCATTGGCCATGATCTTGCTTCAGAGCTACAGTACTTCTGCCAGGTCCACTTCCAGAAACTTACCTCTTAAACCAGGCAGCCCCCCCACTGAAGGGTTTCAAAGACTGAAATGCTTGGAAATAATGGCTGCAGAAGTCTCCCATTCTCCCATTGAGATGGGCAGCTAGTGAGACCCCTCAGTATCCTGATGCAGCTGCTTACCTCAATACAATCTGCAACTGGGAAAGAACTTGATTCATTTCCATTTGCAGTACCTTGGAAATGTTCATGGCTTATGAGGTAGGCTTTTGGAGTCATGTTTGGCCACAAACAACCATAAACATGATCTTGTAAATTTATGGGTTCTGGACAGGATAGCAGCCAATTGTGTGCAAATGCACATATTTACAGATTGGTGTCCTGGTTTGCTCTCCTATGGGGTGATACATTTCCTCTGGGGGGTCTTGGGGCAGCAATGCCCATCTGATTTAAAAATATATCATAGACTCAAGGAGTCGGGAGGGTCCCCCAGAGATAGCTACTCCGATCCCCTGCCAGTGCAGGAATCCACTTATAAACCCACCATGAGAGATGTCCATCTATCCTCTGTCTAAAAGCTTCCAATGAAGAATAGTCCACAGCTTTTCAAGGTACTCTACATTCTACTTCTGAACAACTCTTACTGTTAAGAAAGAGCCGGGTATTATTATTAAAACAAAAATAACTGAAAAAACATACAAACATATGCACAAGTCCAAGAGAAAATCTGTCAAGTCCCACTGATTTCAAATAAGGAGAAATCAGAACATGCTTCATTCTTCCGCTGATCTTCAATTAATGGAACTCAAAAGTGTTTCACTTTGGCTGGATCCCCGCTCTATGGATTATGCAATTGCCTGAAGTAGCAGGAAGCAATGCCTCCTTTTCTACAATTATGGAATATGTGGTTTTAATTTTAAATGCATTGCTATTCAGCTCATAGTCCTGAGTGCATTTGGTAAGGAGTGGCTCCTACTGAACTCAATGAGATTACATCTGTGTAAACATAAATAAAACTGAACTGAATGACTGGTGTATGTATGTGCCTTCAAGTTACCTGTTACCAACTTATGGCAACATCATGAATTCCATTGGGTTTCTTAGCCAAGGAGTACTCTGATATGGTTTACCATCGCCTCCCCCTGAAATATGGCCTACAGCATCAAGTCTTTCTTGGTGCTCTACCATCCAAGTACTAACCAGACTTGATGCTGCTTAGATTCTAGCATCAGACATCATAGTATTTAGGATTAGACTGAAACTTAAAAGTCGTATCAAACTCCTGACCAACCGCCAGAGGGCACTTTGTGTCCATCAAGTTTCCTGCAAGCAATTTCATTCAGGAATTTGACTTGTTGGCCTCTTTGGTTAGACATAGTTTACAACCTCCTTTTTTAAGCTGACACTGCCCTTGCGTGTGTAAAAGAAGCGGGAGTGGGTCCAAGACCTGAGCCTTTTTCCTTTCCTTCTTCCAATGAAAATCAACCAGCCATTTCCGATCCTTGCCAGGCATTCCAGAAATGCAGGCACTTCTCTTCATATTTTCACTTGCTTCCAAGACTACTCTCTCACCCATGCCCATCTCAGAAAGATATAAAGATCAGTGATCAGACTTCCCTACTCCTGCTGCCCTCCAGATGTGTTGGGCAACAACTCCCATCATCCCCAGCCAGCACACTATCCAAGCCAACAGGGTAGAACTGAATGGAACCCTGAATTGATCACTCCATGCAGCGCCATGCTATTGCAGATCTCTGCTATTAGTACACTGAAATGCAATGGAGGAGAGACTTCACATTTCATTAAAAGCAGAATTAATGGTGTTAAGACAGAAGAATGTCCTCAAAGCTCTGGTGACAGAAAAGGTTTATTTTCAGCCTGGAGAAAAGTGAAGACTCATTTGCTCTTCAAAACAACACACCTGCCAACTTTTTCTGCATAGCCAGACCGCAGTTACTCAAATGTCTAGGCATGTTTACTCAAAGGTAAGTGCTACTGAGTTCCACAAAGTGTGAAATCCCATGGAAATGGGACACAGGATTGCTGCAACAGAAACAGTGCAATCTACCCAGAAGCAGAGGGTTATCATGTAGGTCTTTGTTTAGGGCATTCACCCTAACAGAAATCAAAAAAGGAAGTGTTTAAGTCATAAAGATGCGGTAGCTGCAGCTTTCCTAAATAAACCAGGAGTTGGCAAAGATGATCTTTTAGGTCTCTTCTGTGATTCGATGACAGTTAATTCAGAGCAGTGAATCAGAGAGTGACAACAAGCAGCCATCTCTGGGATGAAAGATGTCCTCCGGCCTCATTTCAGTACAACAGAAAGCTAACTGTTAACCTGTCCATGTAGATGCAATGGAAAATGGAAAAAGTCATTATGATGAATCACACAGAGATGCAGCAGGGCAGCCTTATCCTTGGGTGGATTTGTATTTGTACAGTAGGCAAAGTGAGAACTAAGACAGCAGCTGTGGAGGGGATGGGACAGCAGATTCCTGCTTCATCCTTTCCGTTGGAAGGTGAAGTGGTGTCTTGAAAGCAGAGTTTGGAGGAGTTACATTTTGGAGAAAAACTCCCAGAATTCTCTACCTGGCGTCTGAAAGATTTACTACAATGTAAGAAGAGATATCATGTACTGGCCCATTGGCACTAACCACTCTCTCCTAAGCAAAGGTGCCCTCCAATTTGAGATAGCAAATACTATGGTGATGAATAGATATTTCTAGGAGAGGTTTCCAAAATCTTGTGCAGGCGCGTGCACCTATGTTTTTTAAATATATATATATATATATATATATATATATATGTATTTGAATGGAAAATGAAATAGCCCTGTCGAGGAATTATTTGCCTTAGACTATCAGGTGTTGATAAAATTAAAATCTGGAGGCAGACAGGACTTCCTTCTACATTTCTGGCAACCGTCTGTTTAGAAATACCTGCTTGTCAGTACTGAGTTCATAAAACGAATGAATACCTGAAAGTTTATAGTAAGAATGAAACTGTAAATATATGAACCTTGTGGGAATAGAGTCTGTAGGTATAAGTTATAAAATATGATTTATGAAAAGAAGACTTATAAAGGAAAGTAGACTGGTTTAAACAAAGTTATGTTACTGTAAAAGAAAGTCATATAGAGGATGAGAAACAGACTTGTATGGACAAGGAGGGAAGTATGAATGAAAGATGAAGTAAGTTGGAAAAGGTACATGCAGGTGTAGGAAGGTATGAGGAAGTGAGAGAAAGTATGTGTAGATGTAAGAAGGTTTGTGTAAGTGTTAGGAGAGTATGAGCAAGTGTGAGGAAGAGACTGGGAAAGATAAAGACATGTAAAAGGAGGATAGAAGGTGAAACAAAGAATATATTCAGAGAGGGGAGGCCATGCTCCAGACCCATTTAACCTGCATCTTTTTGACACTGATTTTTTTTCTGCTTCTTTTTTGGTAAATCGATGAACCACAAGCAGATTGGATTCGATTCAAATTTCCCCTTCAGCCAGCTGGAACCAAATCATTTTCAATCGATTCATTCGTGAATGGGAACCACAAGTGGGTTATTTTGACACCAGAAAATGACAGAAAATGTGGTCGGGACAAGTGTAGTGTAAACCACGATACAATCCTGAATCAATCCATCAATTCAGATTGCACACTAATTTATCTGTAAGTGGGAATGAGGCCAAGAAGGAGCCAGAAAGAAAGAGTGTGATGGCATAGTTGGTATAAAGTATGTAGATATAGCTACAGGTACGTATGATTGTATATGTATGTTATATAAGTATGTGTTTTTTGTGTTTTTATACTTAATAAAATTTTGTGTTTTAAAAAAGAATTACCTGCTTGTGACCTAGCAATGTAACCTTTATGTGCTTCTGTTGTCAATTGACTAATGTGTCCATATTCTTCTACAGTTTCTGCAATATCCTTCTTTCCTATCCCATCCTATGCTTCCCAATCCCCACCAGAAAATAAAAAAGTCTCCTGCAGGGCTAGGAAGACTCCCATTACAGGAAACTTCCCGAGCCCCTTCTCATTCACCAAACGTACAATGATACCCTTACATCCTCTCCAGGCATAAAACAGCACTTGTTCTTACACTCCCTCTCTCCTACCTAAACAAGCTGAGGTTTCCTTTGCAATCTCTCCCCCTATCTAAACAAAACCATCCACTCCTTCGAACACTTGGTCCATTCAAGCACAATGGGCTTTTATACATCCAGGTTGCAACACTGTTGGCCATCACACCTTCCCTCCCCAACAACCTTCTGTCGCCAAACCATCATTGTCAATTGGTGCTGTAGCTCTGGAAGGATAGACGCTTTAAAAACAGAACCAATCACAACTTCTCCAAAACCAAACAAACCCAGAGATGAATTGTCTGTTATTTTTCATGCAATACCAGCACTGAAGGGGAGAATTATAAGCTTACATTTGCTCTGTGTTGTGTTGTGTTTCCCATGGACTAAGGTGGGGAGACACTGTTCATGTCTTGCCATGCCTTCTATTGTCAGGAAAGAAGAATTCATTCGGGAGAAGAAGAATCACCTTAACCAGGTGATCCTTATCTTTCCGTTCCAAGGAACCAGATATATTTCTCAGAGTGACTAACAAAACAGAAATATTTCACGTCTCGGTTCTGTTTTGTTAGTCATTACTCTCGGAAAGATGTATTTTAAGTGATTCATTTCATCCATTTGGGATCTGGAAGAAACTTCTCTAAAGGGGTGTTTAATAGAGTACTTCAAAAATGTCTATTATGCAGGAAGATTAGATAGAT
>NC_056527.1:162806138-162859614 GCF_019175285.1 Sceloporus undulatus | reverse complement strand
AGATAGATAGATAGATAGATAGATAGATAGATAGATAGATAGATAGATAGAATCAAACCAGGGTTTCCAATCCCAGCTTGTTTGACAACAGAAACAGCATACTCTCTCCCGGTTCATAAATTGTTCTTGTATGCCTTCAAGTCATTTCCAACTTATGGCAACCCTAAAATGAAACTATCACAGGGTTTTCTTGGCAAGATTCATTCAGAGGTGGGTTGCCTTTGTCATTCTCTGAGGCTGAGAGAGTGTGACCTGCCTAAAGTCACTCAGTGGGTTTCCAAGTCAGGATTTGAACTTTGATCTCCAAAGCTGCAGACCAGTGCTCAAACCATTATACCAGGAGGGCTCTAGATGCTCAAATATTAGTCTGCTGAAACTAAGCAAATCTAGGAAAACATTTGTGTGCATAATGGTTGTTAACTTCACTTCTGGTTATGAAAATCTATTCCTGTGCTGAGTGTGTGTTCTTGGAAGACTTTTAACTCCATTGAGCCATTACTTTTCACCTGATGGAAAGTTCTAATAAAATTTACAGTAGACCCCACAAGTCTAGAGTCTGCTGGCCTAAAGTACAACACACAAGACACCCCTATGGCTGCCAACAAAAGCACACTTGCCTGAGAATAAACCCCATTGGACACAAATAGGCTTACTTTTGAGCAAAAATGCATAAAATTCAGAAATGGAGAATGGGAGAACTTTATTGAACGAACTGGGATGAGGAAGAGAAGGTAGGCTGCATCCACACTACAGAAACTGGATTATTTCTGCAGTGCGGATGCAGCCGTAAGGTATTTGCCAAGATAGAGCAAATCTCTGTAGAGAACGTAGAAACAGCCAAGGCTAAAACATATCATAAAACAATAGTAATCACAGTACCATGAACAACTTTTTCTAGAAAACTAGTGTGATATAGTAGTACAAGTGCTGGACTAGGACTCTGGGAGACTAGCATTTGAACTGTGACTGTAACATGGAAAGCCCTATGGTGACTTTGGTCAGGTTACATTCTCTCAGCCCTATGAGGAAGGCAATGGCAAATCTCTATTGAATATATCTTGCCAAGAAAACCTTAGGATGTGATTGCCATAAATCATACTTGAAGAGACATGACAATATGGTAGACCTGAAGGAAGCCATATATTGATTGATCTTCAGCTGGTAAGCTGTAGCTGGATCTGTGGTGGAGTCTCCTTCCTTGGAGGTCTTCAAACAGAAGCTGGATGGCCATCTGTCGGGGATGCGTTGATTGTGATTTCCTGCATGGCAGGGGGTTGGACTGGATGGCCCTTGCGGTCTCTTCCAACTCTATGATTCTGTGATTCTATCTAAGTCTTAAAGACCAGCACTGCTGCCATGCAAATATGTGGCCAAGATAATGGCTTCCCAAAAGCAAGTGTGAACAAAACGTGAATCCTACCATCCCAAGATCACAGAGTGGCCCCATGTACTTGTCTATTGCATTCCATCAGATCAAAATTATTGGCATTAAAAATTGATGGAAAGTATTTGAAAGAGAAATCAAGCTTACATTTCAACTGACGCAAGTGTGATTTGTTCATTTAAAAAGATCTGCCTCTCACTTTCATTTTACAGTTCAGGTTTGTAGACAAGCTGGTTAAAAATTCTGAGTTGGTTAAAGCCTCAAGTGTGAATATGGGAGAAGACTCTGACACATATTCTGTGGCCACTTGGAATAAGCTCTTCCTCTTTTCCCACTGCCTTCCACATTTCCAAGCATTATTCTCTACATGACTGTTGAGTCTTTTCCTCTTCCATAACCAATACATATGGCATTAGATGTGTTCTCACATGTTGAGACTTCACTCATGAATAGAATCAAGCTTCCGGTTAAGCAAAACCAAATCTGGTCTGCCCTTTCAACTGGCCTGTAATGCAAGTGGTCAAAAGAGAAGAGCTTCCTTGACCCAGACTGAATACTCTCTTGTACATCCCACCTAACTTTCACAAAAAGCACAGACACACACACACACACACACAGACAAAGCAGAGTGGATGTTCAAAAGGTGCAGTACTATTTTTAATGCCAATACTAAAGCTTAGTACAGTAACATCCAAAATCCACAAAGCAGTGATACCTTTATTGGGGCCACCAAAAATGCACACAAGACATGTTGCAAGCTTTTGAAGCTCCACCGACTTCTTTATCAGGCAACGGCGTTAAAAAACATGCAGGACACAAAATATATCACGACGTCAGTCACCGACCTGCATCTTGTCAAGATGCTGTTGGTGTTGTTCTGAGTTAAAATGGTATGGAGGGTTATCTAGGTAGGCAGAGGCCACTCCTCCTTCTGCCCATGTGGGTTGTTGTTGTTGTTGTTGTTGTTGTTGTGCCTTCAAGTTGTCTCCAATTTATGGCAACCTCCAATATTTTGTTGGCAAATTTCTTCAGAGAGGGGTTACCATTCCCATCACCAGAGGCTGAGATAGTGTGACTCACCCAAAGTCACTGAGGGATTCCATGGCCAAACCCTAGCCTCCAGCGTCATAGTCCAATGCTCAAACCACTATACCACACTGTTGTTGCAAGATGGTATCCGTGTAGACAGAGGCCACTCGTTTTGACCATGTATGTACTAGGAGACAAAGTATCACTGTTTTGTGGCTTTTGGATGCTCTTGGATGTATCTATATGGCCAACATGGCTAGCCCTGAATATACTCTAACACTAATGCTTGCCATCTTGGGAGCTCTGGGAAAGTGGCTAGATCAATTTCTCTTTCTCTTCTTCCCTGGATGACCTTGGGCAAGTCACACACTCTCAGCCTCATGGGATGGCAATGAAAACCCTCCTCTGAACCAATCTTACCCAATGGTAGGGTTGCCTTAGGGTCGCCAGAAGTCAGAAACGACTTGAAGGCACACAACAACAAAAACCTTGAGCAAGTCACACACACACAGCCTCAGGGGAAGCCTCCTCTGAACAAATCTGGCCAAGAAACCCCCAGGATAGTGTTGCCATAGGGTTGCCAGAAGTTGGAAACGACTTGAAGGCACACAACCAGTTGAATGTGAGTCAACCGTGTGATGGGACAGCTAAAAAAGCCAATGTGATTATAGGCTTTTTGGATATACTGTCTAGATCAAGGGAAGCAATAGTGACACTCTATTCTGCTTTGGAATACTGTGTCCAGTTCTGAGCACCAACATTCAAAAAGGATGTTGAGAAGCTGGAATGTGTCCAGAGGAGGACAACCAAAACAGTGAAGGCTCTGGAAACCATGTCCTATGAGGAGAGACTTTTAGGAAGCTGGGTATGTTTAATCTGCAGAAGAGAAGGTGAAGAGGTGATATGATAGTCCTGTTTAAATATTTGAAGGGGAGTCATATTGAGGATGGAGCAAGCTTGTTTACTGCTGCTCCAGAGAAGAGGACCCAGAACAATAGATGCAAGCTCCAGGAAAAGAGATTCCACCTCAACATTAGGAAGAACGTCCTGACAGTAAAAGCTGTTTCACAGTGAAACACACTCCCTCGGAGAGTAGTGGAGTACCTTTCTTTGGAGGTCTTTAAACAGAGGCTGGATGGCCATCTGTTGGGGGTGCTTTGATGGTGAGTTCCTGCATGGCAGGGTGGTGGAGTAGATTGCCCTTGGGGTATCTTCCAACTCTATGACTTTATCACATGGAGGAGAATTGGAAGTTTAAATGGGGTTTATCCCATGAAAATCGCACACTTACTATTAAATCGCAATTAAGATTTTCAGACACAGCCCAATAAAAAAGCCATTATCCAAGGAAAAAGCAGGGAATAACCAGGCAATAAACAGCAAGAAATCATTTTGGGGATCTTCCCGTGAATGATTTGTTGCTGTTTATTGCCCGGTTATTCACAGTTAGTGGCACTTCAATCGCTTTTCAACGTCATGCAAAAATCTTTATCACAATTGCGGGATATTCCCAGGATATTCCTGGGATAATGGCCATTAGGGTTGGTGTCACCCAGTGTGGGAACTCATGGTGTCACTCCCCCATTGACCTCCTCCTCCTCCTATTTCATACCATATAGAATTCTTAGTCATCCTTTTTTGTGCTAATGTTACTTGTCAGTCACAATTCCCATATGCCACAGAATGTCATGCTAATGATGTACAGAACCGGCAAAATTAAAACGATCCCTTTAAATTACAAGATCATGTGTGCAACCTAAATGCACTCACATACACACCGTGAAGAGTGGGTTAAAGACGGGAAGTTTGGAAAGAAATTTTTAAAAGAATAACATTTTTTTTGAAATTTTCAAAGAATGTTGTAAAAAATTTGAAATTTGAAATGTTAATTTAAAAACATTCTGGGGCCTCCCCCTTTGTCCTCCCGCTGAGCTTTACCCCATGCCCACCATCTCTTAAAGCATTTTAAAGGGAAGCGGGTGAATGCTGCAGCCAATTTCTGGCAAAAGGTAGGTGTTTGAGGAGCAGTGGTGTCACCTCTCCTTAAGATGTTACCTGGTGCGGTCAGCACCCCCTTGGTGCAACCACCACACATATATTGTTGATGATGATGATGATGATGATGATGATGATATTTATTTATATAGTGCCATAACATTCTCATGGCACGTTACAGACATAATTGGTTCAACCTTATACACAACACGTTGCTCCATTGCAACATCTCTAGCTGCCTCCTGTCCCAGGAGCCAAACCTGTTTGGAGCTTCCTCCATAGAGCAAAGCAGGCAAGCATCTGCCTCTGCCCTGGACCCCATCCCTCTGCCCCTGCCCTGCCCTCCTTCCCAGGGGATGCAAAGAAGAATCCCACCCGAGACAACCCCCCAAAAAACTCATCCCAAACTGCCCCCCTTCCTTTCATCCCTGGCTTCTACTTACAGGCAAAAGAGGCAGATGCCTGGCTTTGGAGGCTGTCAGGGCAGAGAAAAAGCAAAGCAAAGCAGGCGGCTGGATGGACTGCTCCCTTCCGACTGACTAAGGAAAGTTTGGAGCTGAAAGTTTAGTGCAATGTGGGTCGGAGGGAGGGACCCCGAGGAAACTTGGGTGGGATGGGGCTGGATGAAGAAGGCAGAGAGGACCAGCCCCTTAAAGAACCAGGTCCAACACTTGATCTTAGCCAAAAGGCTGAGAAGCAACCCTGGCAGCCAATTTATATAAATGAGGAACAACAACAAAGATAAACTGAGATGCAAAAATATACTATACAAAAGCAATAAGAGTATGATTATACATTTGAATGGTAAAAAAAGGAGTTGGAAACAGTGAATCATTGTAAGATGAGTAAGTTAAAAGAACTGTGTTTGGAAATTGATTATAAATCAGTAATTGTCATTGCAGCCTTGAGATACTTGTTGGTTTATAGTTGTGTTTCAACTTGAAATCAAGATACATCCGAACACACACATTAATATATATGTGTGTGAGATGGTTTAGATATGAGGATAAATAGCTACAAAAGACCTTAGATTAGGAGGTTTATTGATACGAGAGGAGTCAAGTCAAAGTAAATATAGCAAGAAGAGGATGGGATACAAAGTAATAAGACAAACATATTATAGCATGTAGAAAAATGTTAATTGCATTTTATTTGTACTCAATAAAGATAATATGCAAAAGAAAAGAAAAAAGAACCAGATCTGCCTCTGAACTGAAAACCCAGAGAAGCACAACCCAGAAAAAAATCCTCCTGTACTTTAACCTGTCTGTTGGAGTTGCGATCCAGCTATAGTCTGGGACAAAAGTACCATAACATCCCAAATCTTCAAAACAGCTCTCCCTTTCTTGGGCCAACCCAACTGCACAAGATCCAGCTTGCAAGCTTTCAAAGCTCCACTGGCCTCTTCCTCAGGACAAGCTCTTTAAAATCACCAAGAACCCAGTGGAGCTTTGAAAGGTTGCAACACTGGACTTATTAACCCACATTATTCCAACTTTGTTTCCACATTATTCAGTGCTCCCTACTTAACAAAAGAGTGTGGCTTCACAAAGGAGTGAGGCAACTTGGACAAAGTCGGAATACAGATGCAGGAGGAGCTGTGTTGGCCATCTAGCAAGTATAATCACATCCCACATCCACAAAACAGAGACACTTTCCTTAGCCAGTCGAAATGCTTACAAGCTTTGGAAGCTCCACTGGCTTCTTCATCTGGCAAAAGTGTTTATTTTTTATTTATTTATTTAAAATTCTTCATACACAAACTATATCACATAAAACATAAAACAAATATATACATATACCTACTCCTTACATCAGTCACATATACATAAAAACAAACACAGTAAACAAAAACTTCCTTTCCTTTACAGCGATTATTACTGCTCTCCAATCACCCTGGGAGATATGACCTTCGTGTTTAACTTTTCCTTATAGTAACTTTAACTAAATTCTACATGAAGATATAATCTCTTTTTCCTTTTAAATTTCTTCCCTGTTCTCATACCATGATGACTTCCCTGGTATCTCTTTTTCCCCCTTTCTGGCAAAAGTGTTTAAAAACATACAGGAGTGGGGAAAATATAACCATGTTAGTCTGAAGCCTTGAGTGTTGCAAACTTTGGAAGCTCCACTGGCTTCTTCTTCAGGCAAAGATGTTTAAAATCATATAGGAGGGGGGGAGATATGACCACGTTAGTCCCAAGCCTTGCATATTGCAATCTTTCAAAGCTTCACTGACTTCTTCATCTGGCAAAGGTGTTAAAAATCATACAGAAGGGGGAAATATGACCATGTTAGTCCCAAGCCTTGCATGGTGCAAGCTTTCAAAGCTCCGCTGGCTTCTCCTTCAGACAATTATAATGCTTGGTAAAGTGGGAGGCAGAAGGCAAAGTAGAAGACTGCACTTCATGTGGACCAATTCGACCAAGGAAATCAGAGTCCTGACTTTGCAAGACCTAAGCAGGGCTGTTGATGGCTGGAGTTCTTTGGGGTTTCTCATTCATAGGAGCACCGTAAGTTGAAGCTGACTTGTCAGTAATAAATAAGAAAGAAAAAAACAACAAAAACATCACAAACCAAAGTTTTGGCCAATTATGTGTCTCCATTTCCAGCTTAATGCAAATATGTGTGCAAAATATGCATGCACACACACACAGTTCAATACAGCTGCTTGCAGTTTTGGACACTTCTGGGTGGCATGGCACCTGCATTTTCAAATTTACCTCTACCCTGCTGTGTTAGGTTTCTCTTAAAAGCATAAGAACAGTGACAGCACGGGAAGTTTAGGAATGTGCTGTTCCTCCAGTTATTTTTGCTTGTCAAATGTGCCATTACATGCCTGGCCTGGTGACCTTTTTTCCACCCATGTGCCTTCCACATCATGCAGCCATCATTCTGAGCAATTATTCCATGCTCAACCATCTCCTGATCTGAATCAGGAATTCGTCTTGAATTCCATGAGTTAAGTGGAGTTTCAACATATTCCTCAACTTGCATGTTTTGAAGAGTGAATACCTAGCATGCATCAATCAGCCAAAGGATTGTTGTGAACTGAAAGCACATGTCTGCACTGAAAGGAAGAATATTTGCTCAGTGGCAATGTCTGCCCACAAGTGAGGTCTGCAGCAAAATGTTGCAGCAGGAAATGCTTCTGGTCAGTGTTTCTGTTCACCATGCTTTGCATTTGGATAGTCTGTTCCATTTCTATTTCCTGCCCATCACTATTTTTGGTTTCTAGAAGCACCCCTATTTTAATTGCTTTTTTCATGTATCTCCTCATAAAGAATGGTCTTAAGGCAAGAAAATATTATGATTAATCGTCTGCAGTGTTCTCTGCATTAAAAATGTATCTTTGGTTTGTATACATCTCCCCCCTTTCCTTTCCTTTCTTCTCTTTTCTGCATCTTCTGTTTGCACATATATCTACACAACAAACTAATACTAGTTTTCACAGGTTTCAGGGGCAGCTGTGATAGCCCACGTTGCAATGAAAACCATATTCTTGGAGCATCTTAAAGACTGACACATTTATTAAGGCATACATTCTACTTGATCCAGTGTGGTGTAGTGGTTTGAGCATTGGACTATGACTCCAGAGACCTGGGTTTGATTCCCAACCTGGCCATGGATGATCTTGGTCAAGCCACACTCTCTCAGCCTCAGAGAAAGGCAAAGCAAACCCCTCTCTGGACAAATCTTGTCAAGAAAACCCCACAATAGGTTCACCCCTTGGGTCACCAGAAGCCAACAATGACTAGAAGGCACACAACAATAGCAATAACAGCAATGTTCTGGGAGTTCATAAAAATATTATTTGAAGTGTAAAGATAGGAGGCTCTAGTTACAGCTTTCCTAACCCAGTGCCCCATGAGACATGTTAGAGACAATGTCCAGCATCCCTCAGAAATAGCCATATTTGCATGAGCTGAATGGAAAGGTAGCCTAAAACATCTGGAAGGCTCCAGATTCAAAGCAGCTGTTGAGGCACAAATTCCTCTCTCCTGGCTGTTATTTCTGGCTGCAGGACTGGGGGAAGGGGTTGGATGAGGAAAGGAATTGGAAAATCGTGTGCGCCATGACCCCCTGGCCTCCTGGCCCTCTAGGCTGCAGTCGGCATTGCCGTTTTTTGTTATTTTAGAATGAGGAAATGAGACTTGGATCCAACCATATCCCTAGAAGCAGGAGGTGGACAAAGAAAATAACCTTTTATTTAAGGGGAGGAAGAAAAAATTTGCACCGACAGTCTTGGCCCTACAAAGCAAGTTCCTCCACTGAAAGGCACAGGCTCACAGAGTCTTTTCGCCACAACTGGGTGGAACATCCCCATCAGCATCCCACAACCACATCTGGAAAGAGCTGCAAAGCCACAGCCATTTTGAGCAGAGAGATGTTTGGTCATGTCCAAAAGTCTTCCTGTCCCAAATCCTCTGTGAATTTGGAATGCTGATTTTCTTTCCAACGTGAATCCAGCCAGGAGTGGACAAATTTGTTCGTTTTGCCTTCACTCACATTCAGTTTTTCTTTTCTTCTCACATCCTTTCCGTCGCATTTATGGACATGTTTGTGAATTTTGTTTAGTTCTTATGAAAACCTAAAGAAACAACATTCTCAATCAGTTGCGTTCAATGGGCACAAGTCTCTAACCTGGAGATGCCCACAGAATGGAAAGAAGCAAACCCAGAACTTGGATTCATGCACAGAGGTGCAAAAGACAACCATCCTTAGAAGTGGATAATTCTGCTTCCTTTCTACATGGATAATGGTGGGCCCAAGATATTTTTCTGCCTAGGAAAAATAATACGATAGTTTCATATCATGTGAACAAGCCAATTAGATTGGGAGGTGAATCTTTCTTCAACATTGTGATATAACAATGTCCTCTGATGCAACAGAAAGCAGCAGGTATGTATAGGGGATATGGGACGAATCTTTCTTCTTCAGCATCTTAGTGTTGCCTCCCACCATCTGTCACTTGAGACACCTCAGTCTCCCTACAAATACATGAATAAGTTATTTGGGGATTATAAATCCCAGAATCCCCTTACAAGGCCCAGGAAACATCAACAGAGGCAAGGCCCAGAGTATATTTACCCTGAGCACAGTCTTGTCCATGTTCTCCAACTGGCTCAGTTTGACAGAGACAATGCCAATTAATTGTCCGCCGACCTACTTTTTCAGTTGCTTTTAAAATGTCCTGTTTTTTCTCTCCTCCCACTTTCACCTTTATTTACTGCTGCAAACTGAGTCCAAAGTGCAAAAGTAGTTTGCACTCAATTTAAGTCAACAGGTGGCGGAATCTTGTCCTTCCCTGCAAGATCAGGCAAAAGAAAACCGTGGCAGAATCGACTAGGTTGTGTGTTCTTCTTCATTAATAACTTTTGCTAGAACACACTCTGATGTTGCTTGGCCACACCTGCCCTGGTTTTCATCTGTGAAATAGTGGGGGAATGTGTTTTGGTTTTTTTTTATATGGAATCATAGGGTGAGCCTTGTTATTATTGGGTTGTAAGTCCACCTGGGAATCCTAGGAATCTCGAAGTAGAGCTTAGAAAGAACTTCTGATTGAAATCCAGGAGAGCCACTGCCAGTCAGTGCTGACAGTATTGAACTAGACAGAACAATGGTTTGACACAGGAAGCTTACTATGTTACTAACAATTGATCCACAAGCAACCTCCAATACAGGTTAAGAGGAAGCTGCCTTACATAGCAGGACGGATTTTTTGTCCACGTAGTCCAGTATTGCTGACCAACAGCATCTTTTTACAGAGTTTTAGACAGGAGTCTCTTTCCTGTCACCAACTGTCATCCCATTCTTTTCAATGGGAATCCCAAAAGCAGGAGGCACTGTCCTTCAGCAAGCAAACATTGTGCCCTTCTATTGAGTTACGGCATGTTGACGGCCGACATTAGTTTTGCTTTACTTTATTCAAGGTGGCGGGGTTGGGTGGGATGGATATGGCTTTTTGGATATTGCCAGATTGGAAACTCCTATGCAAATAGCCAGTGTTGTGGGACAATGTGAGTTGCAGTCCAGCAACATCTGGAAGTCCAGATATTTCTCCACTCCAGATTGAAGTAATGGGATCATGGCAGATTCAGAAGGTCTGTTGCAGCCAGTCAGTGTCCCCTTTTGCCATGGATCAGTTTGCTTACAGCATTACGGTCACTCTGGCTGGCTTGAGCCCACCTTTTCTAAGAAGCTGTGTCTTCCCAGTTGTCCACCACTTCCCTCTTTGATCTCAGAGACACACAAGCATCTCACAGACAGGCAACAATTGACACTGTTCTCTCTCGCTCGCTCTGATATCTACAAGTGGCTTTATCTCTCAGGCCAGTCTGTCTCCTGGCCACAAACAAGGAGGCCTTGTCCAGAAAGGATGGACATGATATTGCTCAGCATCAAGGGACACATGCTGAAAATATAATGCTCAGCTGAGCTACCACACACACACACACACACACACACACACACACACACACCCCTCTACTGACTTCCATTTTAGCCTGGCTCCTATTTTTGTCACCTTAACCATTTGCACTCCCTACTTCAAAGAGTAAAAGAAAGAGGCCCCAAAGTCTTGTCTTTTACAAAAGCTAAGCAAGCAAGCTACAGTTTAGAGCAGGAGTAGGCAACTATGGAAGGCAGGTGGAGGGGGGAGAATAGGAGATTTTGGAAGGTCACCCCCCACAATTTTTAAATGCCCCCAAATGGTCCAAAATGTACTCTGATGTTTTAAAACCCCGTGTTTTAGGTTTCCCTAGGTCACTTTAAGCCCAGGAGAGGCCTTTTCTTTAACAACCAAAAGTGAGTAGAAGTTACTTTTTCTTCAATCCCTGTTTCAAAAAGGTTTTTCCTTGGAGGGGAGAAAAACTATGGTACGAATCCCCTCAACATCCCCTAGACAGAGGCCACTTGGAGAAAAAGAAGTTGTGGATACACACACACAGATATACACAGTTGGCTCTCCACATTTGTGAATTTGACGTTTGCAGAGTTGAGTATTCATGAATCTGATTAATAAGTTCTCTATAGGAATGTCAAGGTCCTCCAGGACAACCTTATAGTTAACATCAACCAGCAATCACACTGGAAGATGTAGAGATTCCTAGAGAAAACCCTTCTCTAGACATTTGTGGGTCTTCCAGCACAATTTTATGGTCAATGTCCAACAGATATTGACCACAGTGTTGCACTGGAGGACCTAAAGATTTATAGAGAAGTGTTCTTTGGGGTTAAAAAAAGTGTTTTTTATACACCAAATAACATAACATAACATAAATTTGTAGTTTTTCACTTTCACAGGGGTCATGCACCCCTAACACCAATGAATTTGCAGGGCCCACTGTAGATATACACATACATATACATATACATATACATAGTGTTACTGGCCTTTATAAAATCTGTGAAGCTCTCAGTTTTCTAGCATAAGCTTTCTGGGGGCATAGAGACACTGTAACATGTGTGGCACATGCAAGCCTGTTCCATGGACTGTGCATACAAGCCTCATCTCTTGCTTGCTCCCATGTGACTTAATAAAAATTGCTTGGCAAGAGATAAGTACACTAGCCTTTAAGACATTTAATAGACATTAAAACCTGATCTGGGGAAAGCTGGTATCCAGAAAGGGAAAGGAGATTGGACATTTCATCTGTTACGCAGCTCTGTTGATTTTGGATTAAGGGGCTTTCTAACTAGGCGCCAGTAGGAAAGAGTATCTATGGAGGTTGGGGAAAGGGCAGTGTTTCAAACCAGAACTGAAACAGAGCTAAGTTTGGTTTGCTGCTGACCCATTGCCATCTACTGAGTGGTTGGGCAGCCCTGACATTACATTTAGCGGCCTAATGATCATGTTTGGGAACATCTGAAATCTGGACTTGTTCTGTCTATTACAGGCGAGGATTAAATAAAAGACCAACTTTTAAGAGTGGGACTGCTTGCATTATGTTTACTGATATATATGATCTGTTTACCTTCAGTCATATCCAACTTGAGAAAGCATGACTTATCCAAGGTTACCCAGGGAGTTTCCATGTCCAAGCAGGTATTTGAACCTGATCTCCAGAGTTATAATAGTCCAATGCTTAAAATGCTACACCATGTTGGCTACCTTACATTAGGCCAGACTATTTATCCATCTAGCCCAGTGGTGCCTACTTTGACTGGCAGTGCTCTGACAGGGGATCTCAGGCAGATCTGCTTGATCCAACAATATATATATATTTGTTGTTGTAGACAACCTGAAAGCAAACCCATTATGGGCTTTTCTTGGCAAGGTTTGTTCAGAAGGCGTTTGCCTGTGCTTTCCTCTGAGGCAGAGAAAAGGTATATCCAATATGTGTATACCTTCAAGTGACCCTATGAATTTCACAAGGTGTCCTTAGATAAGGTATACTCAGAGGTGATTTACCAACCATTAATAAGAGAAACACTGAGGATAAATGGATCAGTCGTCCCATTCTCCATCAATTTTAAATGCATTCAATCATGAATCCAGTCCATCTGATTTGCTAGAAAAACAACAACATAATAGCACAAAAATGCATTTAAACTGTATTTTTATGTGCCATCATATACATTTTTGTACAAAATTCTCCCCTAAAATATTTGTTTATTTTCATATCCACCTAAAATGCATTTCTATACACATTTCCCCCTAAAATATACATTTTGTATAAATTCCCCCAATCTCTTTTTCTGAAAAATTCAATGTTAATATGTTGTTTTATACTAAATCAATGGTTCTCAACTTTGCTCCTCCAGGTGTTTTTGATTCATTCTTGGCCAAGGTGGTTGGGGCTTCTTGAAGCTGAAGTTCAAAACACCTGGAGAACCAAAGTTTGAGAACCACTTTTCTAAATTATGCATTTCAATATGTATTCCCATTGCCAATTTCTTTCTTTCAGTTAGTCTCAAAGGTGCTACAAGATCTCTCTACATACTGATTTTATAGACAAACATGGCTATATCTTAAAATCTGGAGGAGTGTGCAGTGCAAAGGATAACTGCATCCTGATCCACCTATTTAGACCTCAGAGGACAAATCGGGGGGCTGTGGGAACATTTTTCTTGTTGGATAGCAATGTCTTCTCTTTGACATTTACAAGCTGCAGTGCCAGCACCCAACTTGCAGCTGTGAACCATGACAAACCCAGGCAGCTGCAGAGTTTTTTGGCAAGCCGATGGAGATTGGGAGGCCAAGCATGGCCTGTTCAAAGGAACAGGAGGAGGCATCCATGAGACACATTGCTACGTGCAGCAAACCTGAAATCATTTGCAATCACTATTCACTATCATTATCGTGAGCTTCTCGGAAGGACATAATTGCTGCTCATTACTCTTTGAGCAAAATGTAAAGAGTTTTGTGGGGAGAAATCAGCTAATTGGTTTGTTAACGAGCCTGCAATGATTAAGGTCTCCTTGGCACTGCATGGGCACCACTAGGTTGCTATGGTGGCTCATTCGTGGAATGCCTTTGCTTCACCACCATCACCAGTAGTAGGAGAGAGTCCATGGGGGTGGAGGTGGCATGCAATGTGGTTACAGAATGCATGGAAGGAGCTTTGATCCAGAGTCTGCTCGCTTTGAGAACATGTGCAAAGTTCTTGCAAACCTTATAGAGTTTGAAATGACCTCAAAGACCACCTAGTCCAGTGGTTCCTAAACTTTGCTTCTCCAGATGTTTTGGACTTCAGCTCCCAGAAATCCTGCCTCTTGGCCAAACTATCTGGGGCTTGTGAGAGGTGAAGTCCAAAACACCTGGAGGAACAGAGTTTGGGAACCATTGATCTAGTCTGACCTCCTGTCATACAAGATACACAGATAATGCAGTCCTGAGAGATGGCCATTCAACCTCTATTAAAGATATCCAGTAAAAGAGAATCCACATACACACCCAAGGCATTCTACTCCATAGCCAAACATCTTACTATCTGGAGGTTCTTTCTAATGTTTTAGGTGGAATCTGTTTTCTTGTAATTTGAATCCATTGGTTTGTGTCCTAGTTTCTGGATTAACAAAAAACCAAGTTTGCTTATTTCCCATCTTCCTCTCTGCATTAGTGTAAAGCAATGGTTCCCAATCTTTGGTCCTCCATTTGCTTTGGACTTCACATCCCAGAAACTGCAGCCAACTTGGCGAAGAGTGAGGAATTATGGGACCTGAAGTCCAAAACATCTGGAAGATCAAAGGTTGGGAAACACTGAGAGACCTCTGAATCCATAGGTCATTCTTTCCACCTGCTTCCTTAGTTTTTTCTGTCCTGGTGGGTTCTCCCATATTTGGGTCTATGCCCCCAGGACTTGGTGTTCTCCTGCCTCTGCAATACTATCTCCCTTCCCTACATATCTGATTAGGTTTGTGAGAGCCCATGTCAATAGGAAAGGAGCTAAGCATGTCCAGCATGGTGTAGAGAAGAGAGTGGCTCAGCAATAGAACCAATTGCCTAGAGTGGCGGTGAGGTCTCTTTCTTTGGACATCTTCAGAAAGAGACTGGACAGCTACCTAGAGGAAATGCTTTACTCTATGATTCTTTTATTCTGTGATTTTCTCACCAACTGGGAACAACTCATCCCTTACCAGAAGCCCTTCTTCATGAAAGCACAGGCCATAGTCTGAGAAACCAAATCTAGTACCACCTGTGGAGCCATTTGTTCAACTTCTAGTATTCTTCTCTCTCTTCCTGGGCCATGTCCTTCAACAGGAAGGAGGGATGGAAATCACTATCTATGCCCCAAGGTCTTTCAGCTTCCTGCCCAGAGCTTCATGATATCTTGCAAGGTGATGAAGGCTATGTCTGTCGGTATTATTTGTTCCCACATGAATCAGAAGGAGAAGGTAACGGCTGGCTTGATGCATCTTGTCAGCCTTTCTGTTACATCACGGCGCTTCCTTCATCCCTGAGAGACAGCATACTTGTCAAGACATTCTGTTAGGTAGGCACATCACTGCCTCTTTCCCTTTGAGCAGGGAATTGCCTAACCCCACCATGACTCTGTCTCTGGTTCCAAGCATTTCAGATAAGGGGGACTCCCCTACCGAAAACGGGGGCTCGCGCATATCCAAGCCTCATAGGTTTGAATGGGGTGCGCCCCTGTGTGTGCAGCTGGGGTGCCCATGCCATTGTAAATAGCGGAGGTTGTCCCTCCGCGGATATTCAAGGGTGTAGATCTCAGATCCACAAGACTGTATACCTGAAACATTTTATTGCAACCTATCTCCAACAACAAAATCCCTCTTATTTAGAACTGAATTAGCCAAATTCATAGCCTTGCTCTGGGATCCCATATACACCTTCCTCCAAACTGGAGCTTTCCAGGTGTGTTGGACTACAATCCCGATCATCCTCAACCACCACAGAGGCATTGATCTGCTGGTTGGGAGATGACAGGAGTTGCAGTTTAATACAGACAGGGTGCACTGGCTTGGAGAAAGCTACTACAAGTAGTCAGGACTGAAGGAAGTAAATTATTCCCAAATCCTTTCAACATTTGGAGACTTTGTACACCTGATTATATTTTTATCCTCCACTTTGTCATTTGTATTCTAATCTTGATTTGTTCTTTTCTATACTCCTTTCTCTCACACAAGTCTCTAAACTTGCGATTGCTTGTTTCTTGTTTGCAGATCATGCCTTCTTTTACTTTCCTGGCTTTCTTTTTTCTTGGATCTTTAGATTCATGTTGGCAAGAGCATCTAAGCAATTTATTCTTGGCAGATGAAACAGAGATATCTGATGTTAAGCAAAGAGCACAAGGATATTTTCCAATTAATACTATATGTAGCGTCTAAGTACCTGCAATTTCTATATAGCTATAATACGTTGCATATTGGTTCACAGGTTTCAGCACTGATGTAACCACAAAATGGAAAAAAATTTAAGTGTTGAAATTAAGAGACTAAAAAAAACACATGTATTTATTTAACTATCCCAGTGTTTCTCTCCTTCTCCCACTTTCCCCCTTTGTCCTCAGCTTACTTCAGTAGCTACAAATTGAATTCAAAGTGCAAAAGCAGTTTGCCCCAAATTGATTCAGCAGATGGGAGAAGTGAGGAAGGGAGAAATCTGACCCTTTCCAGCAGGCTCTAGCAAAAGCAAACTACTGCAGCCTCTTCTAACTTGTGTGATCATCCTCATTAATACCCTGTGCCATCTAGATCATGCTGCCATGTTGCTTGGCCATACATGTCCCAGCTTTCATCAGTGAAAAGTTGGAAGACACGCAAGCCGACACCGAGTCCTGTCTTTTGGACACCCTCTGGAGACAGACAGACACATACCATTTCATCAGAGAACCAAGAGCGCACATTCAGATTAGAAGCTGCCAAAATGACTTGAGGAATGACATTTCTGAAGACTGACTGCAAACAATAGAACATGCATCACATCACACAATTAGTAAGGTTTTTACAAGCTTTCAGTCTTTTCAAAACACTCTTAACAAACTTTCTGTCCCTGTATGCTGTGGTGCAAAGGGAATTCTTCTTATATTCATAGACCAGGGCTTAATTCCTAAGGGAAATGGCATGAAATGTTTAAAGCTGCCTGAATCACAACATGTATATATATGCTCAGATAACAGTGAATACTAAAGTTAGGAATGTCCATATCACAAGATTCTCGGTTCTCATCTGTGAAATGTTGGAGAATATGGCATTTCCCCTCTCGCTTTTTCTGTTTTGATTTAGTTTGCTTTGCTTTGGTTGGGTTTTATTCTTCCTTTCTCCCTGCACAGGACCCAGGGCATTACAATTTCTTTTTAAAATCCACATTTTTTTAGATATGGATCAACACAGTTTATGCCACCAATTTTGGGCATACCTTGGAAAAACAGCTACGGGGACTATCATCACCAGTGCTTTTTTCCAAGTTTACAACCATACCTTTGCAAGCCCAACTCAAAAATCTAGGAATCCTGGTAGACCAGAAATTGAACATGAGTCAACAGCGTGATGCAGCAGCTTAAAAAGTCAATGTGATTCTAGGCTGCATCATAGAATCATAGAGTTGGAAGAGACCACAAGGGCCATCCAGTCCAACCCTCTGCCATGTAGAAGTATAGTGTCTACAAGGGAAGTAATAGTACCACTCTATCCTGTTTTGGTCAAGCCTTACCTGGAATACTGTGTCCAGTTTTGGGCACCACATTTGAAAAAGGATGTTGAGAATCTGGACTGTGTCCAGAGGAGAGCAACGAAAATAGTGAAAGGGATGGAAGCTGTGTATGTTTAGCTTGCAGAAGAGAAAGTTAAGAGGTGATACGATAGCCCTGTTTAAATATTTGAGGGGATGTCATACTGAAGATGGAGCCAGCTTGTTTTCTGCTGCTCCAGAGACTTGGACACAGAGCAACTGATGCACACTACAAGAAAAGAGCATCCTGACAGTAAAAGCTATTTAACAGTGGAACACACTCCCTTGGAGTGTGGTGGAATTCTCTTTCTTTGGAGGTTTTTCAACAGAGGCTGGATGTCCATCTGTTGAAGGTGCTTTGATTCTGTGTTCCTGCATAGCAGAATAGGGTTGGACTGGATGACTCTTGGGGTCTCTTCCAACTCTATGATTCAATGATTCTAAAACCTGAACTTTTACCTAACTTGCCTTTTTTAAAAATTCAAGTGGTTGTTGGTCAGTCGTTCCCCCCCCCCCATCACAGTTCCCTGCTGTTTATAGGAAATGCCACTGTCTCTGGCTGCTCTGCTATCACGGGTACAGTATTTCCAGAGCCAGAGATGCTTAGTCACCTGCTCCATTGTTTCAGGTCAAAGGAAAAAGCTGCCTGGTCCGATGCATTTGTGCGATGGGGCAGCAATCGCTCCCAGGAGGCCTGAGGAATGTGCTGAGGTGCACGCAGTCTCCTCTCCTTTCCTGGAAACATAGCTGAAGAGGGACATAGCCTCCCTGTGCCAATTTCTTCCTAAGCACTGCAAATCTCTCCAAGCGATGTATAACAGACAGGGAGGTCTCTGCTTTAGTGTTTGACCAAAACATTTTGTGTCGTTTTGGTTGGACTAGCAAAAGTATTAGCACAATATGGACTTTGGAATTCGAATTGTAGTCAGCACAGCTACTCTATCCATTTTATCTTCTCCCATTCCCCATCCTGTTACTTCCTTCCACCAAGTTCCTTCCTACAGTAATGGCATTTTATTTGGTGTAGTACTGGTGTTTTGGTTTCCAATATATTGGGAGATGATGGCATTTTGAAAGTATTTATATTAACCTTCAACAAATGTATTTAAATTGATATTTTAAAAATATGCACAAGTGGGGCTGCAGTTTAAACGGTCCAACAGAAGTCTATGCCTTGCATCAGATCTCCAGACAGAGACAACCAGCAGCCCCAAATGTAGTTAGCATACAGAACCAAAGCCTTCTCTGTCTGTCTCCTGCTTCTCCTTTACTTTAGTCTCAGGACTAGCCTGCAGTTAAGTGTATTATGCAAACCGCTGCAGATTTTTACACATTCACACCAATGCTTAACTGTCTTCACTTTCATGTGCAAATTTGCACCTTTTCATCCTCCCCTTACTGAAAATGCACAGCCATGCAAATCCATGCGAAGTGAACAGATGGCCACACATTCGACAATGCATATCTTTGTGGATATTTGCGGATACTCCAGTGAAAACCATGATTCTTTTTTTCTGCACAGTCTGAGGAGGTTTTTGAGGGGGTGCACAAAAAGCTTGAATTCCTGTGTGGACGGATCACATTGTATTCAATAGAATGAGAACTATTTAAATCATGTAGATAAGCTCACATTCAAAAACATCCATGGGGGGGTCGTCTTCTCTTTCATAGGGACCTAATATGCTTGGTCACAATTTTGGAAGTACTGGTTGGAGGTATCTACATTAATGAGGTAGTAAATCCAGATTTTGGCTGAGGTTTAAAGGCTCTGTCCATGGTGCTGACCCCTATCCTCCAAGCAGGCTCAGTGCTTTGGATAGTTCATAGAATCCTAGAGTTGGAAGAGACCACAATAGCCATGCAGTCCAATCCCCTTGTCATGCAGGAATACACAATCAAAGCACTCCCAAAAGATGTCATCCAGCTCCTGTTTTAAAACCTCCAAAGAAGGAGAATCCAGCACTCTCCAAGGCAGCATGTTCCACTGTCAAACTGTAAGCAGTGTTAGGAATGAACTTGAGTAATGATGGTGACCTTCATTGGAAAGCCCTTTTTCCTTAGTCACCTTGTTCCTGGGTCCTGCTGTAGTTTCCAAGGCAATCAAGGTTTGTGCTGAGTGTTGTGCCCAGCCATGTAGGTCACTGTGACCAACACCTGCCACATTCATAGCCAGTGCCTGATGTCTCCAGAAAGAGAGGCTGGGGCTTACACCTGTTTGTAAGGAACAGCCCATTCTGATCTGGAAGAGATTAATTCTCCACATAATGGCCTGATCCTATTTTATTCTCGAAGAAAGCAGAGTGATTCTTTAGATTTATCCTTGTGTTGACTAACCAATCAACAGTTGATTGAATGGGTCTACTCTAGTTGGGGCTAACCAGCAGATGTCAGTCATTCTCTGTATGTATTCAATTGGAAGGGTGAGGAAGTGTGACTCTGTCCTTCCTTTTCATCTGTTGAACTCCAGACCCTCTGTCTGTCTATTTAATTTGGGATGCAAAAGCTACTTGGATTTAGCTCCAGAGGACCTCAGTCATAGAATTGTTGGCCTAACTCCCTTTAAAACAGATCTACAATTGGTTTGAACTGGTTCAAATGACCCTGGTTCCCACTTGAACCGAATTGCTGAAGCCATGCACAAGACCCATTTAACCCATGGCTTTTTGATGCTGATTTTTCCCATGTCTTTTTGGATAAATCAGTTCTGCACAAGTGTGAACCAGATGTGGATTGGAATCGATTTAAATTTGCCCTTCGACCAGCTGGAGTGGGTCCATATTGAATTGATTCATTCATTAATGTGAACCACAAGTATTTACAGGGGACAGGGACATAGCCAGGATTTTGGGAAGGGGGGGCCAGACTAAGTGCCACCATTATAATGAGGCTTGGGTGCGGCAGTGCGGCAGCATGCACCATTCATTTTATCTAATGGAGGGGGGGTCCGGACCCCAAGAAACCCCACCCCCTTGGCTATGTCCCTGCAGGGGAAAATATGAGGCAAATATAGTGTGAACCATGCTTCACTGTTGAATCAATTCATCAATTTGGATTGCAAACTAATTTATTTGTAAGTAGGAATGAGGCCAGATAATTGTAGAGTTGGAATGGGTCTCAAGGGGCATCTAGTCTCATGAGCTTAATGGTGAAGGATACCATGTAAGTAGGAAGATAAACCTTTAGCTCTTCAGATGTTTTGGACCTCACTTCTCAGAAACTCCAGCCAACATGGCCAATAGGTGAAGGATTATGGGAGTTATGGCCCAACAGCATCTAGAGAGCCACAAATTCCTATTTCTATCCCCACTGAGTTCAATGGGATTAAGGTAAGATGAATGCTTTAACAATCATCCTAATTGCTTTCAAAAAGTAGTTTTCATAACTAGGAAACTTGTAATGATGCCATAAGAAAAAAGGAAGCAGCAACTCTCACGTATCATCATTCTCCTCACTCAGTGTGTTGTATCTGGCCAGGAATTTCCTGATTTTAGGGGAAAGGGATACCCATCTCCTGATGTTTCCTGCCCAGCTGTCTTCCAGGCACCCAGCAGAAATGGGCAAACTGATATGCAGTAGAACTGGTGAAAGACAATGTTAGTCTCTGCAGCATGACCTGCAGAGACAAGGGACTCCTTCTTATTTCCTGTCTCTGCATCCCAGAGACTTTTATCAACTCCTGTGCACAAAGCCTGGAGAACATCAAAGTGTCAAGATACTCTTCAAGGCCCACACTTCTCTAAGCTCCACCGATACAAAACCCATTTGTTCAAAATCATTCCAGAAATCCAAATACGTAGCATCTTCCATTGTTTTACTAAACACCCAAACCTAAGAGGAGAACATTTATATAGAAATTTGCCTGGGTTTCCAAAATTCATATTGTATCTGTAAATCTTACAGCAACTCTATAAGAGGAATCCATTGTTCTCTGCCTACAAAGAGGCCTGTGACCTCACTGGAATGGAGACATATTGGATTGAAAAAAAGGGGTCCCTGTTGAGATGCAAATGGCCTTTAAATTTCCTGGACTTTGAAAATCTCCCTGCGTGACCAGAAGGAAGAGGAGTCTGCTTGTAAAAGATATCCTCCCCAGCATACTATCTTTACTAAGGACTGAAGCAACATGCAGGCATCTGACTAATATCTCCAATTGTTTTTTTTTCCTCTCCTGTTTGATTTGTGACATCTTGATGATGAAGCCCATGGAGCTTCAAAAGCTTGCAACAAGAATATTGTGCATTTCAGTTAGCCAATAACCGCTGGACTGGGGCCTCAGCTGCCAGAACAGCAGCCTCTGAGGCCCCTATCTGCCGCTTTCCATGCCCCAAGGACACCTGGTGGTGGCAGGGACAAGCAAAAAGGGGGCACTCGGCCCCTTTCTGCCTTGTGTTGCTGGTGCAGCCATCTAAAGGCTGCGCCAGCGCTGCAAATCCTGGAAGGAGCTCCGTTTCGGAGCTCCTTCTGGCGCCACGGAAAGGGCACTCTATGCGCCCTGGCGCAGCGCCAGTATGTCACAACCGCGCCACCTCGTTTGGAGGTGGCGCGGTGGTGATGTAGCAATGGCAGCCCCCGTGTGGAACGGGCACTGCCATTTTGTACGGACTCGATCCCTACTAGGGTTAGGGGCATCTGGAAGGGACGCTCCTTTCTAACCCTAGTACGGACCCAGTCCGTACTATATGTCCGTCTGTAACGGGCCACTGATAGGTTTTTGTTTGTATTTGTTAAATGGCCAACACAGCTACCCCTGCATAGCAACACTGTGAGGTAGATTATAATAATTCATTCCATAATCCAGATAGCACCTAAGGCTACACCATGAGTCTATGAATAAATTCATAGCCAAAATGGGATTGAAACGGAGAACTTCACAGCTCAGATTCTTAACCACGACTTGGTGCTGGAGTACTGTCTGCTTCACACAGCAGATTAAAATAATTATTGTTTTTAAAAAAATTACTGTTACTTTACATGTCAAAGGATTTCCAGTCAGGATCCTCTGCAGGGCAAAGAACTTTCCTGAAGGGTGAAACTGGGTTGGTAAGTGTGGAAATCATCAATTAATTGAGCTATTGAAAGCCAGTTTATTCAGAGTTTTCCCCCCTTTAATCTCTAATGAGCTGATGGTCTTATTTATAACTGCAAAAGGGGAGTGTTAGTGGGATCGTAGGGTGGGGCTTTCGCAGTGGCAGGAATGTTCCTCTGCCTCGGCATAGACTTTTATTATATTCGTGCCTGTCTCGGAGAGCGGCCAGGGTCTGAGGAATTTACAAGAAGCTGCTGCCGAGCAATTAAGCATTGATCCATCCTCCCTTTGGGATTGGCACCTAAAAAACCTTTGATTGTTAAACAGCTGCAATGGAGTTGTTGGAAGGGGAGAAGCTGTGTGCAAGCCTCACATTTTCCCATGCATGGGGAAGAGAAGCCACTGGCTATCAGATCTGGTGTGTGAGCCTTAGCCAAATGAGAACATTTAGTCAGGCATGGCCAACACAAAACAAACAGGGCTGCTTGATTACTGCTCCCACCTACCCTGCCAAAAAAATCCCCTCCTAATTTATTTTTATTCTCTCTCTTGAAATGGCTTGCAGACCCTGAGAACAAGGTACATTTGTTCAACCAGTTCTCCCCCTCTCAGATGGTGTTATTGCAAAATGGTGGAGAGTCTGATGAGCAAAATCAGGTCGGCCATAAGACAGGGTGAGATGATCGCTGCCTTAAGTGGCCCAGTTTGGCCAGCATTCTGTTAATGACACACACCAAAGCATAATTACATTCAGGGCAAATGCATCTGAGGAAATAGACTGAAGTCTACAAAAGCCCGTGCTGCCAATTTCTTTCTTTCAGTTAGTCTCAAAGGTGCTACAAGATCTCTCTACGTACTGATTCTACAGACTGAAACGGCTATATCTTTGAATTCTGCCACAGGGCAAATTATTTGCCATAGCACAACATACATATTCTGCTGGTGGTAGCAGAAGCAGAGTCACACATACAGCAGTGTTTCACATTGCGGCCGTGCATGGGGCATTGCAGTTGCACATTGAACAACAGCATCTGGTGAAATCCACTGATTGACCTTGGGCAAGTCACACTCAGCCTCAGAGGATGGCAAGGGCAACCCCCCCTGAAGAAATCTGCCAGGAAAACCCTATGATAGCTTCACCTTAGGGTCGCCATAAGTCAAAAATGACCTGGAAGCACAACAAGAACAATGTTGCTATTCTACATGGGAATTACATAGTGCTGGCATAGCCTGTCTCTGAGAGGATAACACTGAAATAGTCAAGATTTTCCATATTTATCATTAACCAGAGTGGAGATTGCAGTCACAAAATCAGAAGACGACTTGCACTTGGAAGGGCAGCTATGAAGGAACTTGACAAGATCCTGAAGTGCAAAGATGTGTCATTGAATACTAAAGTCAGAATTGCCCATGCCATTGTATTTCTGATTCTTATGCATTGTTGTGAAGGCTGGACAGTGAAGAAAGCTGTTAGGAAGAAAATCAATTGCTCTGAAATGTGCTTGAGAAGAGTTCTATGGATAGTGCGGCCTGCTCAAAAGACAAATAGATGAGTACTACAGCAGATCAAGCCTGAACTGTCCCTAGAAGTCAACATGATTAAACTGAGACTATTTCACTTTGAACATGAAAAGACATGATGCTTTAGAAAAAGACAATAATGTTTGGTAAGGTAAAAAGTAGGAGGAAAAGAGGAAGAGCACATCAGTAAAGGAAACTGCACCCTTGAGCTTTCAGATCTTGAGCAGGGCTCTTAACTATAGGGTGACTTGTAGGTCTCTCATCCATGGGGCCACAATAAATCGAAGCCAACTTGATGGCATTTAACAACAACAAAAAAGGGATCTTGGATTGCAGCCCTTGGGTGTCATGAAAGGGTAGGAGATAAGTGTTTATTTAATTTGTAAGTATTGGGGGTTTTTTAACCTTCCAGAGTGGGGCAAGATGCTTCTGGAATTTTTAGTTTTATTTATTGATTTGTGGCCATCTGCCAAAATAAATTGGCTTTGGTCACTAGGCACTTTGACTCGAGTGGATGGTGGGAGAGTACCATTTCCTGCTCTGCTTGAGGCAGCAAAATGTCTTGGCCCTGTCCTGCAAATCCATAAAGTATGAGTAATCTGCACGCATCCTTTACATGCCCATTAATGGAATGGGGAATGATGGATCTGTTCAGGCTTCTAGGTGCGGATATTCAGGGTGTTAAATTATACATGTCTGTACGGTTTTCTGGAGGAATTACTGGTGTAATAATGATAAACCCAGAGAAGATACTATTGCTGCTTAACAGGCAGAGCTCCTCATAGTCTGTTCTCTGGACCATGTTTTCCTTTGACTTATCATTTTATTTTTAATTTTTTTGTGTTAGCTATGATGTTATACAACTTGTAAGGTTTCTCTTTTTGCCCTGGCAGCAATGAAAAGCTGGGCAACATTCATTGCTGATGTTACAGCTGATTGCTTTGGAGATATCTTATCTAGTTAATGTTTTAATTAAATTAATTAAATTTAATAAATTTTTAATACTTTGTTTTAATTGCATTGTGTTTTTATTTTTGAATACGCAAGATTATTATTTATTTATTCTATGTAGCATTTTGATATTATACTTTTATGTTGCATTTATTCATTTTGTATGTGATTGGCCTATGGTCTAAGCATTAACCAATTACTAATATTACTACTATATAACTTGTAATATGTTTTACGTATTTCAGTTGTGATATCAGAGGGTAAGGCTGGTTAGGAGAATGAAGACAGAATGGCAAAACGGAGTGTCTTTGGTGAACATTTGTGAGAGCCGAAGGGGCCATTCAGAGGATATCATGACATTGAGGTTGAACGTATCAGACACATTTAGGATTAAGCGGAAGTCACACACAGATAGTGATGGGGGCAAAAGAGGAGAGAGAATGATTATACCTAAGATAATGGTCAGTATCCCAGCTCATCATATGTGGTTACAGTGACAGAGCTTCATGGTTACAGCTGCTTCTGCCAATGCCATCTTAAACCAGACAGTTCCCCAGCCATTAATAAAGGAAAAAATCAGTTACATATCTTTATGTGCTAGAGAATAACTACACATCTTTATGTGCTAGCATGAGTTAATGTTCATATAGCATCTTAATAAAATTATGTCTATTATTCATCAGAACTATGCCCATCCACACACAGGCTACCACACCAATGTTATAGCAAAGCAGTATTAGAACCTTACGCAAACCTTACATACAAACTCAGTAGAAGTTCATTTGCTGAGGTTTCTGGTGATAATACCCCCTACCCTTTCTCCCTTCGTTTCCAAAGAGTAGCTTAAAATGTTTTTCCCCTCTATAATGTTGAGACTGCAAGGAACCATTTTGCACATTTCTGGGGAAAGTTGGCTATAGATAGCGATGGCACTGGGACAGCAATGTGACACACTTACTTGGGAGTAACTCTGATTAAACAAGATAGGGCATTCTTCTGAGTGAATGTGCATAGTGTTGCACCATGAGAACCACTTTCCAATAATTTTGCAACTGATTATTTATATAAGAATGTATATAGCCCCTGCTAAAGCATACACACTACTCATTCTCTCCCTCCCCTTCCTTCCTCCTTTTTATACATTACTCAGAGTGGCTTACATTAATTAAAATCATCTATATAACACAGTATTAGTAGTACACCATATGGTAACAAAGGCAAGCAACAGATAAAAAACAGAATAATCAGACAGATATATTATCTGCCTTATAGAGCAACTGCCTGCCAGATACCAAATTAAATAGAGGTCTGGCAGAGAATTAGCAGAACCTTATGAAGCTAAGAATTTCTCAAGCTGAGCGTTGCTAACTCAAAGGCTGTCTCCTCTGCCTTCTCCCTCCATCCTTCCTACCCAAGAACTTGTCTACCAGAACATATGGTCTGTCCAGGCTAGTAAATATTTAAATATTTTTAAAATATTTCCCTTTTCTAACAAGAGAAAGATGCATGGATGTATATACCTGTGATATTTTAAAAAGGGAAGGCATGCTGTGGCAATGCTAACCAACCCAACATCCATCTGGTTCAAGTGTATGTCTCTCATGCAAATTGTATTGGAAGGAAGCAAAATAGCTTACCCTGTGACTTGAAGGCACACAACCACAAATGAATGAAGAACCCAGGGCCCTTTCACACTACACAGTTATAGCACTATGATTCCATTTTAACTTCTTATTCAAGGGAACACAACACATACTCCAACTACACTACTGTTGGGATCTTGAGTTAGCCAAGTCTTCACTTCTTCTGCTAAAAAGAATGGGGAAAGGTTGCAACTTAGTGTTAGAGCACCAGCTTGTATGTAGATGATCCCAGGTTTACTCCTGGGTATCTCCATCAGTTATAGCTGGGGAAGAAGACCTGTGTTAAATCTTGCAGTCAGTTAGATCTGTCAGCAAGCAGACAATATCATGTTTGATGAACCCATTAGCTGTAAAAGATGGTTCTAAGTTCACAAAAGCAATGAACTGATGGCTGTCATTTATATGGTTGCTATAATGGATCCAGCTCTATTTAAAAGAGTGGAAGGGAGGGATCGGACAATGTCTGACAAGGATGATATAGGAGTTCAACTAGCAGTCACAGAGACAAGGAGGAAGGAGGAGAGAGATGGGGTGGTAAGAGGTTAGGATGGAAAACAGACCTCTAAGGGAAGCGTCAAAGGAGGAGGAACTAGAAGGGATAATTTAAACAGACTTGCCAGATGCCCCTGGAATGCATGTACCCTTCAATAAGTTATTCATTGCCTTCATGGCAGAGAAAGTGGAATTGCCTGTGTCAAACCTGGACTGACCTTTTGCAAGCCCAAGATGTCATTGGTTTGGCCTGCTCCAAGCAGGTCTCCCTGTTATTGTTGTAGCATAGTTCAAGGATATTCACAAGCTAGAACATGTCCAGAGAAGGGCAACCAAGATAATTAAAAGTCTTGAAACCAAGCCTTATGAGGAATAGCTTAGAGAGCTGGATACATTTAGCTTGGAGAAGACTGAGGGTGACTGCACTGTGGAAATAATGCAGTTTGACACCCCTTCAACTGCCAGAGCTCCATCCTACAGAATTGTGTTTTGTGAAGCACCAGCACTCTTTGGCAGAGAAGGGTAAACACTATGTAAAACTGCAAATCCCACGAGTCCATAGGATGCAGCTACATCACTTAAAATGGTGCTGAACCACGTTATATCAACAGTGTAATTGCACCCTGACAAGTGACATATCTGAAGGGATGGAGCAAGCTTGTTTTCTGTTGCTCCAGAGACTAAACCTCAAACCAATGGATTCAAACTGCAAGAAGAGTTTCCATTACTGTAAGAGGTGTTTTCAACAGTGATATAGACTGCCTTGGAGGGTGCAGGTGGACTCTTTGGAGCCTCCTTTGAACATTCTTTGGAAGTCTTTAAACAGAGGCTGGATATGCATCAGGAGTGATTTAGTTGTGTATTTCTGCAGCACTTATGTACATTCAGCCTCAGGCTTGGGTCACAGTTAAGTAAGCAACTGCACACTGGGCAAAAGTGTATATCATGCCCTTTGCAAAGCCAACCTTCAACAACATTGCCAGAGAGGCTTCTGACCATTTGCTTACGCAGCTGACTGCCTGGAGAGAACATCCATGGGATCTTGCTGGCTTAAACTGCATGGCTTTGAAAGAACATGCATCATGTGTCCCACCCTGACCTCATTTCATTCTCATCCACTGGCTCTTGCTTGCATTCAGCTGAAAGAAAGAGGTATCAGTGCAATGGGAAAAAAACCATCAAAAGACAGATAATTCTTAAGAGTTGTTTTAATACTGCAAGTCTTTACTTAGCACTGCGTCTTACTGGGAAGCCACAGTCACCACCATCAGGACATCCTATAGCTTTTTTATTTCTTTGCTCAAGTTTAATTGCTTCCAGATGTCAGATGTCACCACTGCCAAAGCCTCTCTTATTAGGCTTATCTTACTAACAGCCATGTGTGTGTATCTTCCCCCTCCACAAAAAAAAAATAACAACACCCAAACATACACTTTCCAAAAGGGAATTCCACAATGGTTTTAACCCAAGTGTGGAATCTTTTTTGGGGTATATCTGTGGACCAGCTTGGAGGGGGCATTCTGGGAATTGCAGTCCAAAGATGTTTCCAAACATTGATTGTTAATTTCAAAAACTATCCTTTCTTTCCCTCTATGGCTTCAGCAAATCCTGCTTCTTCATAGTGCCTCTACCAAGCCTGAACTCAGTGCCAACCTGACAATGTAGAGCACTTGAGGGAATCGGTGGCAGGAGTCAAAGGAGCTAAGCATTATAGGTAAAAATGGCTTTTCCCCCCATTTGCAAAAGGGAGAATGTGAGGCTGCTCCCTATAAGCCACTCCATGGGCTGAATGTATTTTACAAAACTGGGAGCTCATCCTTTAAAGTACCCTATCTCCAATATTTGGCATCCTGAGAAATTTTACTGGGGGATGATGGTGAAGAGAATAAGATCAGAGTGCTACAGAGTTCATGCAAGTGAAGGTGGAACTGATGAAAATACAAATTAAAATTTAATCCAGCTTTCACTGCTGGAAGAAAGACCAAGTTCCTGGTCCTTGCAGCTGTGGAAATAAACTTGGAAGTATATGTGCAATGACTGATGAAATGACAAGAACTAAGAGGGGGTGACCCATAAGACTTCTAGAAGCACAGAAGGACCTTGTGCAACTTCTTTCCCTCCCTTGTAAAAGCAGAATAAATTATTCAGAACTTTAAACAAAATGTGAAATTTGGTCTTTCTTGATATAGGATTTTGATCATGCTTTTCAAAAAGAAAAAAAAGATGATTATACAAGCTCTGTCTATGACCTATGCTGTGTCTAGATTATAGTCTTGTGTCTTAGACCAGTTCAACCGTCATGGCTTCCTCCAGGAAATGCTGCAAGAGAGTGAAACACTTCTTACTACTGAGTTGTAGCCCCTCTCATTCCCAAACCATGGTTCCCAGGGACCCCAGGGAAGAGAAATGACTGTTAAGATAGCTTAGGTCTTCAATATGGTAATGCTTCGTGGAAAATCAGATCCTGGCAGATGGAACGGAGTTTACAAAAGCAAGGGTCCCACCATGTGAATTGACTCTTAAAGTGCAGTGCTAGGGACCCATGGAAACTGAGGAGGCTATGGTAATGCAGGGAAGGATGCCATCCCTGAAAAAGCCAAGCTGTCACATATTCTCTGAAAGCAAAGGGGAGAAATAAGGATGAGGGAGAAGACAAGGAAAAGAAGTACCCCAGTCACATAGAGGCCGGCTCCATCTACAATATTGGGCAGCCCAGTGCCTCCCCTGGTCCCCAGCTCTCACAAGGTGCAGGATTCTTACAAACAGCACTGGGCTAAAACAAGTAGGAGAGGTGTAGGAACAGCAAGTGTCATGGCTCCAGGGAGGGGAAATAGTCAAAAGTGAGTGAGGAAATCAGTCCGGTTCTCAAGTCCCCTTGGTCACAGGACTACTCATCACAGCCCAGAAGCTCCACACGCAATGTGATGCGGTTGTGCCAGGATTCAGGCAAGATACGCACAAATCGGGCATAGAAGGGCACATCAAACACATTCTTCTTGTGAGAATAGTTGTCAGAGTTCCCTTCGAATACCTGCAAAGCAAGAAAAAGGATGCTCACTCGGTGGAACTGCAGGGTCACATCCACAGCCCTAAAAATCAAACCAGACTATCTTGCAGCACTGATGAAAAAATTAATTCCCTTTTGTTGCTGCTGCTCAACACAGAGCACATGGTTTTCAATATTGTTATTGCTTGTTACATTTATATCCTGCCATCCTGCCCAGGGGATCAAGCTGATTTACATGGCGCTGCACCATCCACCCTGTTTTATCCTCATCGCAACCCTTTGAAGTACGTTAAGCTACAAGACTAATAGCTCAAGATCAATCAATGAACATCATGGTCAACTGGAAACCTGAACTCGGATTTCCCCAGTCCTAGGTCCAACATTGGGACTGCTATACATAATGATATGGTATCATGGTGTGGTAGGATGGATAGTGCTCTGGGTTTGGCCCTATGGAAAATCAGGTTCAAATTCACAGCAAGATTACTATATAGGCTGATGTCAACCTACAGAATGCAGCAAGGGAAATCTAAGAGAGCAATCAGGACCTGCTCAGACTCTGCAGATTCCCATTCCCAGCTAGAGGGGCAGGGGGTAATCCACTTGATCTGTCCTTTGCCCTGATTAGAAGGGAACCAACATGGCCTCTGCCACTGGCCTACAAGACCAAGGGATATTGGGAGGCTGCACCCCCTGCTTTCCAGAAGGACCATCATGGCAAAATGGGAGGGCAGCCCTGGCCAAAGAAATGGGCAGAGAATTAAGGCAGAGGAAAGGAGCATGTAGCCTGCTGGATGACATTAGATTACAATCTCCATGACCATTCACTATTGGTTAAGCTGGCCAGTGCTGAAAGCTGCATCCCAAAAACATCACGTACTGCCCATCCCTGGACTTAAGGCTGCTGTGGTAAGAGTACCAGAAAGTTTTGGCAGGGAGGTCTGTATAACTAACACTTTCTTTAAGCAGCTTGGAGAATCATTCAGTTGAAAGAAGGGGAACTCAATCTTCAAAATATACCAATAACCATAGCAGTACAAACAATGTGGAACACATTTAAAGAAGCAGAAAAAATATCCAAAGCAACATAAAATGCACAGACTTGCAGAGTGGACTGGACACAGAAATCTTAGGTAGCACAAAAATAAAAATTATGTCATGCAGTCTCTTTGTTGCCCTTCCACAAAGATTTTGCTCAAACTTGCCTTCGTGCTGTTTGTTTTGTTGTCTTTGTAAAGTGTCCAATACTTTCCGTCATCACTGTGAGCTACTTTGTAGGCAGCAACATACTGAATGTGGCCAAAATCACGAGCCCCTTGAGTGATAATTCCAGTCACCTTTATCTGACGCTGAAGATCAATCTGCAGAAAACAAAGACATGGAATTTCATTGCTAAAAATAAGAAGTGCTGAGGTTCAAGAAGAGTTAGCTGATTTGAACCTGTTTGCTTTAAACCAAATGACTATATACCCTACTCCTGATATTTTAAAATGTATTGTGTGTGTGTGTTTAAATCTGGTTATTATTATTATTTTCCAACCTCTTACTAGAACAACAACTATTTGAATTTAAAGACTGTAACTTTTACAGTTTATTGACAGTTGTTCATTGTTAGGCCACTCTCCCATTCTGGGAGAAAGGTGTCAGATAAATGAAATAAAGAAAATAAAATAGACTATGCACTCTATTGAATCTCATGGGACAGAGAAAAACTAGGCTGATAACAGTCATATATAGGTCATACTTAGTACACACATTACTCAACATTACATTTCTCCTTAGCTTTCGAAAAATTACTTTGCAAAGTAAATAACCCTGGCTTGAAGTTAGATACTTTTTGTCCCAACTAGAACAGTCCTGATTAACATAATGTCACATTTTAAAATAAAAAGATTGTGTCTGAATGCATAAGAAGCTATATATAGGAAATATGGTCACTGGAAGTTGAGAAGACAGATGCCACCCACACATTGATGTTCTTCACTGACACAGAGATACAGTGGTGATGTCTGAAGTGCAGACACCTATCATAACCACACCCCCAAAGAAAGTCCAAAAATTGAAAGAACGGCATTAATCAAAATTTTTAAAAAAACATTCAAATTTTTTCATCTCCATCCAGACCCATTCCAGATTTCTCATCTCCTTTCAGAGCAGGTCTCTTGTAGAACTAATGGTTAGCATTCATATAACATGGTTAACCTGAGTGAGGACACACCTGAAGCCATTCATCCTGCTTATTGTAGAGGGCTGCCCAGGCATTGCTCTTCCCTGTCTTGTCAAGGCGGGCATAGTGTGGATACCAAGTGAATGCATCAATGCCCCATGTTTTGTACACACTGGAAGCTGTGATCTGCTGGTCAGAGATGAGGTGGGATTTCATGCCCAGCGGCTCCGAGCAACCTGCCATGTTGAAATACACTGTAACACAACGGTTTATAGACACAGTGAAAGGGAGGAGTCCAGAAGCAACATAACCTCTACAACCAACAACAACAAAAAAGAGAATCTGGCATCATCAATCAGACACGTCCCCAAAGCCCGAAAGCACTGACTTTTAAATCTGGATTCAGAGAGCTCAGTATTCATTCATATGCTAAGAAGCAAGAGAATTCCATGTAGAATCATGGGAAGCTGAATTTTATGAAATCAGATCACTGACCCAAAGACCATCTATCATAGTAAACTCTATAGGATGGGCATCTTTTTGGCGGTCTGTGTGGCTGTACTGGCACCCATCCCCACAACCATTGGTGGTTACACTAATGCATCTGTTGCTGAATTCTGCAGGGGATGCACCCACAGGAATTTATTAGCAGCTGCACTTCATGGTACAAGGTACTGGAGTACCCTCACATACCATAGAGTCCTCCAAAGTGGGAGGACAGAGTATCTCCTTCCTTCATAGAAGAGAAGGGCTACTTTGTGCATTGCAACATTTGAATTTTTATGTTTTAATGTTAAGATTTTTTTTTTAATAATGGGCATTGCCTGTTTGTTTTACTTGTTACTCTTTTTTGCATCATTGTGGGTAATTCTGGGACTTTTTTTTATTTCAAAAGCAATTTAAAATTACCATACTACCAACAAGGGTAGAAGTCAAAGACAAACCCATGTCAGTCTGGAATATGAGTATGCAAAGGGATCTTGTAGCACCTTTGAGAGTAACTGAGGAAGTAAATTGTAGCATAAGCTTTGATAGACTTGGTCTACTCCTGGACCAGGTCTATGAAACCTTGTGCTACAATTTCTTTCACTGAGTCTCAAAGGTGTTACAAGATCCCTTTGCATACTACCAACAGGTGAGGCAAGACACTATTATTTCCCCCAACAAACAACAAGCAATGAAAATGTGTTACCTTTTACAAAGCTAACACTAATGTTAGCTTTTAAAAATAACGTCCCATGCTCTGAAGCAAAAGAGGGAAGAGTGAGCATCAGATGCCCAGAACTATGTCTCTATAACTCTCTGTCCATATTTGTAACTGCCTGCTCCTTGGAGCAGGAATCTGTTTTTGTGATGCTGCTCTACAAAATGTTGTGCATATTGATGATGCCATTAACAGTAATTATTAAGTGGTCCCAGAAAAAGAAAGGGAGGGAGCAATCTTGCAACTCCTAGCAGCACCAGCAGGTGTCATTGCAATGACTGACACAGAAAAAGAAGAAGTTAGGAGCAGTAAAAATGCAAACTCTGGTTTATGGAGATGTCCCACAAACCATAGACAGTAAAGAAGGCTCCATTGCCATTAGGGAAGCTAATGTCAAGCTAGTGCTCATCATAAAATCTCAAGCCCAATCTTGGTATTCAATCCATGATAAAATTAAACATGGGCATTTTAATTGACCATCATCAGCTGATGCTGAGGGCTTGACCATGCCAAAGGAATGGAGGTAAAGCAGTGACCCTTTACTGCATCATGATCTCACCACCCCAATGCATACATATACATCCAGGAGCATTATTCCAGTCTTTTCTTAGCTTCCCAGTGGTGTGGAGCAAAGCCCTTTTTCCTCCTCCTTAAACCAGTAAAGCAAGATCAAAATTATGTCAGGATATATGATTCATGCCAATCTGCCTCATTTATAAAGCTCACAGAAATTAGTTTTCATTGGTGCATATGCATTGATACATATTTTGACTGTCCTGGTAGATAGTTCACACAACTCTGGGAACTAGCCACAAGGCCCAAGGTGTCAGGACAAAAGTTGTAATGTTTGCAGGAAGTTCCAACAGATTTTGGGGAGCAGAAAGATTTATTTTTGGGAAGCAAACAGATTTTTGGCAAGCACAAAGGCAACCATTTCAGCTCTGAAGAACTGACTGGAGCTTTTCAGCACCTTTGCACTGGCATTTTGTTGTCTTCTGATTTTCCCAATCACCCAGCATAGTTAGATTAATGGAAAGCATTTACCATTCATTTCACAGCCAACCAGCTCGAAGCGCACGGTGCAGGCTCTCCGGCAGACCACAGGGTAGAGGCGAATGTACTGAGCTGTGATTGGAGGATTAAACATATTGGTCACGGTACCATCATTGTCCACGTTGCCGGAGAAAATCTACAAGAAGAGAAAGGGATGCTTGAGAATGGGTGTAAATGCTAGTACCCTTAATCATATGACATACTTAGAATCATAGAGTTGAAAGAGACCACAAGGGTCATCCAGTCCAACCCCCTGCCATGCAGGAAATCACAATCAAAGCATCCCTGACAGATGGCTATCCAGCCTGTTTAAAGACCTCCAAGAAAGGAGATTCCACTACACTCCAAGGGAGTGTGTTCCACTGTCAAACAGCCCTTTCTTCTTCACAGGCCTGTTTTCAAACCAACAGTGTCTGGTTTAACAGTGGAAAGCGGCATAATGGTTAGATGGTTGGGCTAGATCCTGGTAGTATCAGGGTGGTTAGAGTTCTAGTCGGAGTTCTAATCCGGAAGGCCAGAGTTCAAAGCTCTGTCCAGGTATGATGGTCACTAGCCTTGAGCCACTCACAGTTGCCCCTTGCCTTCATGATAAAGTTCCTGTAATGGCCCCCATGGGGATATCCATATCTATATATATGTACACACTGATTTAACAAAGCAACTGACAAAGGGCCAGGATAGTATGGGTGGGTATGGCCTGATCCAGGAGTAAATAGCCATTAAAGGTAAAGGTAAAGGCCTTCCCTTGACAAGATTGTCTACTCGTGTCCGACTGTAGGGGACACTGTACATCTCTATTACTAAGCCGAAGAGCCAGTGTTGTCAAATACGACTCTGAGGTCATGTGGCCAGTATGACTGCACCAAATGCTATTACCTTCCCACCAAAGTGGTATCTATATATCTACTTGCACTTTTACATCGAACTGATAGGTCGGCAGACATTGGGACTAGTGATGGGAGCTCACTCCATCATGCGATGTCTGGGCCTCGGACTGCTGACCCCAATGATAATACACATTATATATTGTTGTTGCTGTTGTTGTTAACTGCCTTCAACTTTGACTCATGGCGACCCTGGGAGTGAGACACCTCCAGTCCCTGTTGTCCTCACCCTTTCTGCTCAGGTCTTGCAGGCTGAAGGCCATGGCCTCCTTGACTGTGTCTGTCCATCTGGTATGCAGCCTTCCTCTTTTTCTGCTACCTTCTACCTTTCCTAGCATTATTGTCTTTTCTAGTGATGCAACCAAAGTATGACAACCTCAATTTGATCATCTTTGCTTCGAGTAAGAGTTCAGGCTTGATCTGTTCTAGGACTCATTTGTTTGACTCCACAGTACCCTCAGCACTTTTCTCTTGCTCCACAAATGAGCTGATTTTCTTCCTATCTGCTTTCTTATCTAATGTAAGTTTATATATTACATTCATTGTATACATACAAACCAGGGACTGAACCCCATTTAGCCCAATATTTATTTCATTTCATTTGTATGCCTCCTTTTTCCAGAAGGGACCCAAGTCAGCTAACAGATAAAAAAATATCTTTAAAATTATTAGAGTAAAATTTGTAATTTTGATAATAAATGTAATAAAAATTGTAATAGGACTTAATTCTGAGAAAATATGCATAGGATTGCCTTATAAAAGTACAACCAACAGCTCTTGCTGTGCGTGTGCCTCCAGCAAACAACTTTCCCAGTTCTGCTTACTCAAAAATGCACTTGCACTAAATAATCAAATAGGTTTAACCAACTATTTACTGACAGTGTGTACAGCTCCTGGTGACCTGACCTGAAATGCCTCACCCTTTTGTGCGGTAGCTAATTCAACTCACATGTACTTTGGAAGGAAAACGTTTTAAGAGGGGAAGCAGAGGGGAGAACAAAGAATGACAACTATGCAACGTGGAGCAATGTGCTTCTAATTATCATGCTAGTCAGTGCTTGTAGGGGAGAAGAAAACTCCAAAGCACTTCTGGATTCCAAAATATTTCAGTGTAGCCTCCTGAACACCTGCAAAACAACAAGTTAGGGTCTTGCTGATTGGAGCAAAGTGAACTAAAACCAAGATCAGTGTTCAAGAGTGAGGAGGCTAAATGGTTTTGCTCTCAGACAGGGTGCAGGTAGAATTGGTACAATTTAAAGGAAACGTGGAGAAGATCTGATGGTAAGGCTGAACCCAATGGATCTCAAATTTTGGTCCTCCAGATGTTTTGGAGTTCAGTTCCCAGAAACCTCAGCCAGCTTGGCCAATTGTCAGGAATTCTTCAAGTTGAAATCAAAAACATCTGAAGGACCAAAGTTTCAGAATCCCTGGCTTAACTGCTTGTAGGACAGAGATTTCCAAGCCAGTGTTCTCCATGAGATATTGGTCCCTTTCACACTATACTGTTGCAGTACTATGATCCCACTTTAACTGCCATGGTTCCATCCTAAAGGATCCCTGGGATGTGTAGCTTGGTGAAACATTACTGCTCTCCAGCTGGAAATTATAAATTTCTCTCCCTTAACTGCAAATCCCAGGATTCCATAGGCTATTGCCATGATAGTTAAAGTGGAATCATAGCATTATATTTGTGTTGTGTGAAAAAGCATGTTAGGCAATGTGCTTGAGGTAGGGTTGAGGTCTATATGGCACCTTTTCCCTGCTTCACATTGGAGGAAGCTTTAGGATTCTTCTGGCTCAGGCCTGTTGCTGAATGTGTTTGCTGTCCTTCTGAGAATTTTTTAAAACTTAACTTTGTGCACATCTTGATGTTCTAGTTACTGAAACTCCACATACACACCAGCTCCTCCATTTTTTTCTGTGATTGAATCCCAGACTTGAGACTCGATTTGAAAGTATCTTGCAAGGTCTTGAGTCTCAAATTGAGACTTGAAGGTAGAGACTTGAGACTTGATTTGAGAAATTTTATCACTTTTCTAGTTGCAGGTATGCAATTTTCTAGTCGCATTACCACCATTGCAGTGTACAAGGTTCTCCCCCCTCCTCCACTTCAGCCTCACAACAATCTTGCGAGTTAAGTCAGAGTGAGAAAAGAAAAATTGGATCAAGGGCATCCAATGAGTTTCATGGCTCAGTGGAAACTTAAACCTGGCTCTTCTTAACAGATTACTAGAACCACTACACCAAGGTGAATCTTCCTTCCCTCATCCGCAGCTGTCCTAACCTTGCTCACCTTATCCTGATCTTGCTCCTCATCCTTGCAGAAGACGAACTCACGCCCATCTAGGCTGTAGGATACTTTATAGGCCCGGACATATTCCATTCGTCCCGCACGGCGTGCCCCTTGGGTGGCAATTCCAGACAGCCTCATTTTTCTCATCAGGTTTACCTGTAAGGAAAAAGATTACCCCAAAGGGGAAGAAAATTAGTCCCATTCACTTCAGTGGTTCCCAAACTTTAGTTCTCCAGATATTTTGGACCAGTTCCCAGAATACCTGACTGTTGGCCAAGCTGGGTAGGGCTTCGAGGAGCTTCAAAACACCTGGAGGATCAAAGTTTGGAACTCACTGGGCTAGATGAACATTAAATCATATGCTTTCTGTTTGCTGTCTCTTCCTGACAGCACGCTAGGATTCATGGAAACAAAATGGATGCTGCAGAACATAGGAGGTGCTGTTTTTTAGGTACACACCACCCACCTTTTGCTGTCAATTAAAATTAAAGTTCTGTCAGTTGCACCAATTCCATTCCACTCCCCCCAAAAGAATGGCAAATAAACTTATTTTCAGAACTGGTGACAGGACATAATCCTCCACCACACTTGAGTGCAACAAGCTAGCAAGGAGATATATAGCAGGCCCTCTAACATAAAGAACTCTGTCTTTAAACATCTGACAATCACTTTCCACCTTCCACAGGTCTCTTGCCACCACTAGAAACAACTGACTTCTTCCTCTCCTGTGAATGCCAGGCCTTTTGGGCAGGCAATGGAGGTCAAAAGCCCCCCATCCCATCCTCCGCATTACAGGGGATAACACACAGAGCTGATAAGCTGCTAAGCGGCCACTGTGCACCTTCTCCAAAAGTGAAATGGAGAAAGTGGTCAACATACCACCTTCTTGCTTGATTTATTGCAGCTCTTAAACCCCACTTTGGACTCATTGCTCCTCACTGCAATGATACCTGAATCCAAGGGCTCCGGTCATAGTTGCTGGAGGTCCAGGCATTCACAATCCCTCTGTTGTTGAGTCGAGCCAGCTCAGGGCCCCAGCGCTGCAGGCCAAGAAAGCCATAATGCACTGAAGAGGCTGAGAGCTGGGTGTTTGCAATAGCTCCTGTCTCCATTCCCAGTGACTCTCCACAGCCTGTAATGGGTTATGTCAATGAAGGGAGAGAGAAGAGGAAGAATGTATGATGAACATGAGGGGAGGAAACAAGCCACCGAGGAAGGAAAAGAAAAATAGGAACAAGAAATGAGAAGGTACAACTCAGGAGTGACCAGAGATGAGAAGAACTAGATTAAAATAACAAACTTGCCTGAGGGCTTCCAGTTATCCCCACCTCTACCACCAATGTGAGAACCTTTGCTTGCCCCATTACTATGGCATCAATGGTAGGGACTTTTAGACACCCTTGTGGTTCTTGTGCAAGACTTTATTCATCTAATCTCCCCATTGGACACCACCACCTGCTGTCACCACAAACACCATGTGTCTGAAGTCAAGCTTTCCAAATATCCCAAATCTATGAAAGTTCATGCTATGAGTTCATGCTTTCAGTTACTCATCTTGAACAGAGCGAACCAAGAACTATGGTTAACCCCTATGGGATTTCTAAGTCATGTAATGAGTCTGTCAGGAGCTGCCAAATGTTCCAAGGTGGACCTTGTTTCCACCTGTGATAAGCTATGTGCAGTTGTCCTGTGTTGACCCACTGAACTGCAGATATCAACTTCTCTTTGGATTGTAATCTTTCTCTGGATTGGCTCTGCCCACATAGGCTTGTCATTGGATGGTGTACAAGAGGAAGGTATATAAGAGGGTTTCCTGTTCCACTTCAGCAAAAAGGTCTTTCTAAATCCTGCTGTGTTCCTGTAACCTTTGGTTTGCTCTTTGGTCCCAGTTTATGGGTTACTCCTCAATCCTTCATGTTATGTCATGTTTCTGATTGTCCAATGCCACCCCATTCCTGTGTCACCACAGAATGTTACCTATGGCCCAAAACTAACTACAAAAGGCTACAAAAGATAGCTTAAGCTCCTCTGCTCATGCAGGCTTTCTTCAACAATAAGTGCTGCAAACACCCTTTCCTCTGGTTATGACTTCCCCAGGGATATTTCCCAACTCTTGACTCCTTCAACTCTTGACTAGTTTTCTCACCACAGTGCCCTACAGCTTTCAACCCTGACTTGAGTCAGTTATTCCCACTTAAATGGTGAGTGCAATTTGGTTCTGCAAAGACTGATACTCTAAACTTTGAAACAGCCATCATACGTATTCTAAAATCATGGGAGATGAAGTCCAAATCATTTGGAGGACCAAAGGTTGGAAACATGAAGGGCACCCCTACCTTTCTGGGATACTTAGAAGAAGTTAGAAAAATAGTTTAGAATAGGTCATATTCAGCCATGATCACAAAATAAACATAGGCCCTGACGCATCTGTCTAAACGCATCTCCCTATTCCACACATGATCAGGTATCTTTTATATCTTAGATGCCCTTGGTACAGGCTGGGAGTCCAGACCATGTAGTCCAGCCTCGATCAGTGATGAGGCAGACACCCCAGTCCCAAGTCTCTCTTTGGTCTTCTCTTCTTTGACTCCCTTGCCTGTAGTCACCTGAGGCTTTTATAACTTCTGCAGGTAACAATCTTGAAGATTCACACTTCTGTCCAACTGACCATCCCCACTGGACTATTGTCTTTCATGATTTCTGTCATCTCTTGCACACATGCAACTTAACACCATCACATCATGAACCCTTTGTATACCTGCAGGGAGACCATATCCCTCAGTTGTGTTGCCCAGATCATGGGAGGGCCCATTATTACAGCTGTGAAAAAATCAACTTTTTGGACTATATTGGCTGAAGGATTATGGTAGCCGTCATCTAAAAAGGCAACATCTCCTAATTCTGGGACAAATGAGGTAAAAATGATAAAGGGCTTTGTATTCTAGAAAGTGCTGCACACAACATAAAACAATACAATGCCCTCTTGTTTGTTTCTGTTTGTTTCTCTTTGTACAGCCATTCACTAAAAGAGGTCTCTTTCATGTTTACAAATAAATAAATAAATGCAAATACTAATGCCCTCTCTTGCTTCTGGGTTTGATTTGCCCCCCTCATTAGGATGCTGCAACAAAACTGCTCAACAAGGGCCCAGTGTAAGGAACAGGCAGGTCCCACAAGCCTGAAGTCTTCCCAACCCTGCACAACAAATCTTGATCTGACTCTGCAAGGTGAGTTCACTAACTCCCCTCCAAATCAGAGCTTTGAAAAGTCACATTCTTGGATGACAACTCTCAGAATTCCGATTCTGGGAGCTGTCATCCAAAGACCAGCTCTTCTCCCCCTCCAACCATCACAGCCAGGAACTTACGGATATGACAGGTCTTTCCAAGGTAAGGTGAAGCACATTTGCAGGCATAGTCACCGTTGAGATCCAAGCAGCTCCCTCCATTCTTACAGGGCTGTGACGCACATTCATTCATGTCTACAGACAAAAAAAGGAAGACATGATTCATGCATCAAATCAGTAGTGACATTTGAGTTTTAAAATATGTTGATTGTTTTTAATTAGGAGATATCCTAATACTGAAAATATAAGAGTTTATTCTTTAGCCAAACATAAGAGATGACATAATATAATTTGCAATAAGATCCTTCTGTGGAAAAAGGGTGGAGGTCCTCTTTCTTTCAGCCCAAGCGCTGCATTCATTTTTACATAATCTGAACACTCACAACTCTCAGGGGGAACATTTCAGAGATGAGTGGGGCAAAAGGCTGAGATCAAGAATACTGGCACATTTTAGCTTAAAGCTCTTACTGGTGGTAACTGAGCATAAGGGGAGGCATTTCAGCCTTTCAGCATGGTTTAAAACCAACATCCAACAACTGGAAACTGACAGGTGATGCTGTCATGAGAAAGGAGGATGCCATCTGGAAAGCTAAAAGAAGGCCAGGAGGGCCAGACTGGGACCCCAGGAGGGCTAGACTCAGTTCCAGGACTTGATGTTCCCTGCCGCCACTCCACTGGTACTGTTTTGCATTGTAAAATCTATTACTTTCCCAATAGACTGAGAAATGTTCATTCATTTGTTGACACCTGGAAGAATGGTCATTAGCATACTAATTTTTGGTAGTGTATGCAAATCATTAGCAATATGATTAAAACTGCTTCTTTTAGCTCTCCTCATACAGGCTGAGTATCTGAAGATATAGCTGTGTTAGTCTGTAGAATCAGTATGTAGGGAGATACTTTCCAAATCTGCTAAGCCTTGTGTTTCTGAACTGAAGTTAGCAAGTATATGACAGGGTCCTTGCTTGCAAGCTTCCTAGAGATTCTCAGCTGCCCAATGTTAGAAACTGGATATTGTACATCTCTGGTAGTTCAAGAATGGCAGCTCTTCCATTCCCAAAGCCATTGTTCACAAAGACATCCCATACTCACTCTTCTGGCAGTGTTTTCCTTCATACCCAGAGGGGCAGTTGCAGGTATATTCAGTGAAGACATCACCTCGGTTGGGAACCAGTTCGCACTCACCACCATTCTTGCACGGATTGGGGTGGCAGGGACCTGGGGATGGAGAACAAAACCAGATCTCACAGAGGAAGATGGGAAATTTCATAACCCAATAAAATCTGTACAAATTCACCCAATATGGTGACTTGAAAGTGTGTGCGCACACACACATGTACATATTGTGGGTTCCCAAATAAGCATGCATCTTTGTCCAGCAGAGATCTGGAAACTGGCAGCTGTTGAACATGATGTTGGTGTCGTTCCAAAACAAATGCCAAGACTTACATGTCATTAAGCTATCTAACCTACGTTAAATAGAAATCTAAACCGATGCACTGCAATAGCAATAATCATGTAAAAGTGTAACAGCAATCATTCTTGCTAATACCGATTCAAGCCTTATGTTCACATAGAAATAGAATGATCAGCATATGTAGGGTTGCCCTGGGATTTCCAGATGCCAAATTAATCTCAGGGATAAAAGTCCTTATAGGAAAAACATTCTCTCTCACACACACCCCACCCAAAAGCCCAAACACATAAGGAATCAATGAATGCAAAGTTAGGTGAGTAAGGATTAAAAATGCTAACAACTGGATGCAAAGGAAAGAGTAGAGGGAAATAAGGACACTGGAATATAAAACATGTAGAAAGAATAATCTCATTGTTTTAACAAATCGTCATGATCAACCAGACAAGCTATTCAAACACTTCCCTAGGATGGAAATTAATGGAGAAATTAATGATTTTAATCAAGCTGGAAGTGACCAAATGTGTGTGTCCTCACACCCCATTGAAAACAAAAACAAAAACTGACTAGACTAGTGTGTGACCAGACTAGACTCTCTGTCTTTTCTGACTTCATTTCATAACAACCAGAGATTATGCAAGGTTCTCTGTGTACCAGCATTATCTCTCATTTTGGGTCTTTCAAGGTTAATCAAAAACTGCTCATCAGAAAAATAATGATTTCACCCAAGTTTTGTACGCCAAGATATTAGGATGTCTGGATCTTTATGATCCCTGAATGGACCCAACTAAGCTACTGTTAAGCTTTGCCATAAAATTGGTTTTAACTTTTTTGCTTCTTTGTCTTGGCCGTTCCATGTTATTTTTTTATTGAGTCTTACTCAGTAAATCTTGCTTGTGTAAGGTCTGGGGGTCGGTATGTATTTGGAACTAAGTTGGCCAGTTTTCTTGTTTTTGTCTCATGTATACATTACTAAATAATCCTCTGTATATTCTTTCTCTATTCCATACCTTTGCAAATAAAATTGCCTCCCCTATAGTATGTGTGTGCAGGCACACGGTATTAGTAAAGGAGCCTTTGATTCTAAACATAGCTTCTAACAGCTTGGTTATTGCTACTAAGGTACTAATTCTGATTTGGGATCCTTAACAGCAGAGAGTGCAAGGTTTTGCCACTTGTTGCCTCAGAGTTCATGGATGCCCTGTGAGGTCTAGATATCTCCTGGCCCTTGCTAATTTGAACAAATGGAGTGATGGCGATTCCACCTTACAGGGTTGTTGTTTGAGCCTGGCTACTTCAGCTACATTCTGGGCTGCTAAGCAGGTGACCCAGGGACAGTCATTCCTTCTAAACCTAAACTACCTCGAAAGGTTGGCATGAGGACAAAATGTTGGAGGAGGAAGACTATGTGTTTTGCTGTGTGTGAGTCTAGCAATTCTGACTCCATATAAAATTCCTTCCAGCTTCACAACTCCAATGGACGCCACAGCCCTGAAAGAAAGGCAGGGTCAGAATGTAATAAATGAAAGGATAACGGAACCATACCTTTCTCGGTCTCATTGCAATTGATCCCGGTGAAGCCATCTGCACAGATGCAGAAGAAAGGAGAGTCGTCGATGCCGGTGAGGCAGGTCCCTCCATTCAAACACTGATTCACTTCACAGTCATCACCTGGAAAACCAAGGGCACACATCAACATGAACAACATCTGCCAAAGAAAAGGGAATACTTGTCTCTCTTCTCTTTCATAGTAATAAAAACAGAAGGGATCAGACTGGTTGTTAGGTAGCTGAGCGTCCCGCTTCTGAAGGAGCACCTGTCCTGTAGCAGCAAAGTCACCTGGAAAAGGAGGATCAGGGACGAGGGGCAGAGCACACAGGATCACATAACTGCAGAATCATGGAGCTGGAAGGGGCTGCAAGGGCAATCTAGTCCAGCCCTTGCAGGAACACACAATTACAGCACACCTGGAAGATGTCCACCCAACCTCTGTTTAAAGACCTCCAAAGAAATAGAGACCACTACTTTCCAAAGCAGTCTGTCCACTTACATGCCATGGAGAAGCCTTCCCCAACTCAGGGCCTCCTGCTGTTGTTAAATCATAGCTTCCTTAATTATGTGTTACATTTCTATCTGTTATAGCTTCTTACCAGTGAGCACCACATGACTAAGATGACTCCCCTCCTTGCCTCTCACAACAACCCTTTGAGGTAGTTGCAGCTGAGAACATGGCCAGCCCAAGGTCAGCCAGTGAGTTTCTTGGCTCAGTAGGGATCTGGACTTGATCTACCTAGTGTCAGTCCTACGTATCAATTGTACACCACACTGGCTCTCCAGTCAACTGTCATGTTTGCTAAGGTTGATGGGAGCTGTAGTGCAACATAACTAGAAGGCAACAAAGTGGGTGAAGTCTTATTTAGGAACAAAGTTCTCAATCCAATGTAATGTTAGTCCACAATCGGAGCACAGGAGCACCAACATCCTTATTCGATTCTTCCCCAGCAGATGTCATTCAGGTGCATCTCAACCTAGAGTTAACATACGACCATCGTGACTAGTAGTCACTGACAACTAGATCCTCCAGTCTTATCCCTATCTAACCCCATCTAAAGTAACAACTGTGGTTACATCCTGTGGCAGTGAATTCCACAGTTTAAACAATATATTTCCTTTTGTCCATTCTGAATCACCCACCTCAAATGGCTGCAGAAAAAGAAGTGCCCCAGCCAAAATAACCACCACCTACTTTACCTAAATTGTCTGGAGAGAGTGTGGGTAGAAACTGAGGCACATCGTCCAGAGCTGGACTGTGCCACGGAACTTTCATTAGCCTAAGCCTACTCCTCTAAGCATTATTGCTCATGTGTCTTTTTATAGCAGAAGGTCCCTGCAGTTAATCTCACTTGCTGCCACTCCAGAACAATAAGCCAAGCAGAAATCAAGCTCCAAACAGGGAGTGCAGGGCCTGCAGCCAAGCCTGGGATGGCGGAGCAGAGAGCAACAGAGTTTGGGCAGCACATCAAGTCACTGCTTGCGCTGCCTTCTGCAATGGTTGGTTTTGGATGACCTCATCCTTTTATCAATGCATTGCAAGGGAGGAATTGCCAGGGAGGAATGCATGCCCCTAGGGAGCAGAGAAACCATCAAAAGCAACAAGGATTGAGATTATTTATCATCTATATCATGGTAACGCTTTTGCTAAGCCAATCAGAAAAGCCTCAAAACTGTACTCCAGCTTTGGAGATATTTTTACTGATGAACTGAAGATTATTCAGCTGCCGCCACCACCTCCAACCATCACTAACATCCACCTATCCTGGAAATGGTTGGATAAATATGCTCTGGAAGTCAACAGGCCTGTGAGCAACATGGTTCCATAAACTGCAAGAAAATGTGATATTGGGTGGCTACAGAATTTTTTTTTTTTTTTTTAGAAGTTCACCTTTCTTTTATTTCTTTGAAATCAAGTTTCTAGCCTTTAAGGTAGGAAAAGATGCACTGTTTTCCGATGTCTTATTTCTCAGATGAGTGGCTAATTTTAGAGTTTGGAGCCAAGCTTCAGTAGTCTGGAAAGAGTCGTAGAACGGATCTGAATGACTGTCTACTGCAACTCCTATCTTGCAAGATATCCAGATGTCATCCAAACTCTAAGTCTTCCCCAAAAAATCTCCTTCCTTCATTCCCACAATTAAACTTGTAAAAAAAATCCTACAAAACAATAAAAATGACAGAATAAATTAGATTTCCTCAAAGAGTGTGTTCCTTGCAATATATACTGTACTGGGCTACAACATCCATTCTCCAATATATCATAACCATTCTGTCACAAAATGATGAGATTTGTAAGCCAACAGATCTGGAGGGCATCAAGGGAAGGGGCTGAATGAATTACTGTGGGCAGTGTAAGATCAATCAGATTGAAAAAAGAGGCAGTAACCAAAACCAAAGCAACAGACAAAACGGTACCAAAACATGACTGCAAAAGAGATTAGAAGGAAATTATGTCATTACACAATCATGAGACACAAAATCAAGGCCCCTAAAAAAGCACTAGGTGAACCAAAAAGAAAAGACTGAATGAACATTGAATTGTATAATGTGTAAACATAAAGGCACAAACAGTGCCAAAACGTATTCAGTGTGTGTAACCACATGCTACAAAATGCTAACCTGACAGGAACGAGAAGTGCAATGTGTTCCAAGTTGACACTACCAAATGTAGATGAAGCAAGGCTATTAGTGGAGTAAACAAGACTTTGGGATATTATCCTACTTCCAAAATTCTTCTTCACTACAGTAGACCCTTCCAAATAATTAAGCAGAATATAAATACTGTATAAATAAATTATTATTGTTGTTATTCCTATTAGCAGGGCTGGCAATCCACAGATTTCACTTCCCATGGATTGCCACACTCCATATTATTCAATGACAGTGTGTGCAGTGCATCCACACAAACACTGTCACCATTGAATAATATGGACACGACCATGCACATTTCTTGCCATCTGCAGTGGTTCCTGGGACCGAACCCCCACAGATGGGAAGGGGTCACTGTACTTGTGCTGTTTTGAATATTTTTTTCTGCAAATGTTAGAAATCCCTTCCAAACTATCTCAAAAAGGAATGACCAAAAGGTCAGGGAAAAAATGCTACTGATTAACTCATAGTAAACCAGTGGAACAGCAAAAGGCTTATAACCTTCAAACTGAACAAGTAAGTTTTGGTTCTGTGTACCATGATTGTGTAATTACATCATTTACTTCTTATGTCTTTTACTGTTGTATGCTTTCAAAGTATTTTGTTATTTATAATAAGTCAGGCATTTAGTTTTAAAACATGCAGTATGACATATTCAGCCTTTTGAAATGGAAAAAACCCATGAGCGCAAAATTCTGATGTTCACTTTCTGTTTAGGACACAATATATACATATTTAGACTCTGTCCAATATCTATGAAGTGGGCGAGCAACATGAGACACAGCTCAATGCATTCAGGATAACTGGAGAAGAAATGCCTGGGGAAGGACCATTATGAGGGTCAGAGATCACTGCCAGACTCTTGAATTTGACATGCAAACAAGGACAAAGAGTCCCTTTCAAGGCAATGGCCAAAGCCAATTTCATACCTTACAAATTACAGTCTAGTGCTGGATGGAGCCAAAGGCAAAAATGGTAGATACAAAAGTACTAATATAGTTTAACATAAACTTCCTACTGCTGGTATCTAAGGCTGAATAGAGACATTTCAACCATTTAAAATGGGTGGAACTGTACAAAATAAATAGAAAAGCAAAAAAATGGGAAAGTTGGTATCAGGAAAAAGGAGATGTGGTTCTCTGACATATCCCAGAGAGCTAGACTGGGAACCCAGGAGGGTTAGATTTAGACCTAAAACTTGAAAATCCTCACCTTGATGTAAAAAAAAGTCCTAGACTCAGTTCCCAGCATCTCCAGGTGGGTTCAGAAAATACTTTTACCTGAAATCCTAGAAAGGCACTAGCAACCATCAGTCTAGTCCCATATCAAGCTAGAGGGACCAAAGGTCCATTTCAGTACACAGAAGTTTCCCATCTTCCTAAAGTCCCAAATTCAACCCACAGCAATCTGAATTAGAAAGATCAGGAAGCAAACAATGGAAAGGACCTCTGCCAAAGACCTGAAGAAATGCTACCAGTGAGAGTAGCTGATATTAGTTCAGCTGGACAAGCAGCCAGACCTCATATATGAAAGCTTTCTCTGCTAGTGATGAAATCGTTCACTGCGTTTCTTCTGAAAGGCAGCAATGAGTAAATTCAGCAATTTTCTTCCTACTGCAATAAAGTCTTCAAAAACCACACAAGTCTTGAAGGCTCTTTGCAATTTGGGACTTATTTCAGAATAAAATCAAACTGCAGATATTTTTGTCGGTCCAGTATTACTCTCATCAGCATTTTTCAACACTTGTAAAACATGTTTTTGATCCGTTTCTGATACATTTGAATATTCTTTCCATCCCTGTCCTCTGCCACAATAAATTAGTTTATCCGCAGGGTGTCTCGAGATTCTTAATGTGCTTTACAAGTCTAGCAAGGCCATTTGTCTAGAATAAATAATGTACTGTACAACTTCTTACATGCATGGGTGCCTCTTTTAGTAGGTCATGAAAGTTAGTGCCCTTTGATACTTAAACATGCGCTCATTCCGTCTGACTTAGATATATAACCAGCGAACAATAGAAAAGAGTTTTATTAACAAAAGAGGTTAGAAACTGTCGCTCAGTTGGTGAATGCAGAATTGTCTAACAGGATTAAAGCGAAAATGCGTTATGTGTGTCAGGACTGCTGGGTCATTCACAAATTGCCAATTATCACTTTACTCATTCTTGGGAGAGCAGAGAAACTGGATGAACAACATACAGTACCATAATTACATTCCCAATCGGAGAACACTGGCGCAAGTTTGCAAAATCAGGAAACGCATGGAAAAAAACTCAGGATTTTCACATTTTCCTGTGCATTTAGAAAACATGTGGGGCTATTTCGACTGCTCTTTGAAATACAATAGGATCTTTGGGAAATGCCTCCTGTGACCATTTGTCCAACCTCCTGCTAATTTGTTAATAGAAACAACAGGTACATTTGAATCCTTAACCATTTTTTTTTTCAAATGGTGAGAACGCACAGGATTTTTTGGAGGTCTCCCATAGAGATACCTTAGGCCTAGAGCCACTTAAGATTCAAAGCCGAAACTACACAAGGGGCCTTCAGGCCAGTGTTGGGACACTTGTGGCCCTGTAAATGTTGGTGCAATTCAGTTCCTATCAGTCCCAGCCATTTTAGCCAGATTGGAAGTAACCATATATCCACATGTGCAGAACCATAGGTTCTCTGGAGCTTGACTCCCATCTCTAAGGGTCTGTATCCCGCCTAAGTTCCCTGAGTTTCCTCCTTCTCCACAAGGATCTCAGTGCTTCATGTCGCTATACAGAAAGGGCCTTGAAAAACCCAAATCTTTCCTAGAAGGAGTCTTGAATCAACAGTAGTCATGTTGGTGGGTCTCATCCTCAGTTCCTGAAAATTTGGTAGAAGGGATTACAACTACAGTTGCCCCTCCTGACTTGTGGATCTCAGATCCGCAACCCCGATAATGCACAGAGGGGCAACCTCCATTAATTCTAATGGTGCGCACACAGGGGCATGCCGTATTCAAGCCTATGAGGCTTGAATACACGTGAGCCCCTGTTTTTGCAAGGGGACCCGAAACAGATCCCCCATGCAAATGGAGGGCGAACTGTAGTTTCTTTTCATGGGAGAAACAGTAAGAAATGAAAAGCGACCAGAGTTGCATATGCACTGCAGAAATAATACAGCTTGGCTGCCATGTAACTGCCATGGGTTAATGCTATGGAATTCTGGGGTTCATAGTTTTGTGAGATATTTAGTTTTCTCCATCAGAGAGCTCTGGTGCCACAACAAACTAAAAATCCCAGATTCCATAGCATTGGGCCATGGCAGTTAAAGTGATGTCAAACTGCATTATTTCTGTAATTGCAGATGCAGCCTAAGAGATCAGTATCCCCTTATTTTACTATCACACCATAACATTTGGCCTGCTGGAGCCACATACAAAATGCTCACAGGATTTGCTAATTTTGCCTTTCAGGCTGGCAACTGATGGGGGAGGGAAATTTAATATTGCTTGAGGGCTGGGTTTGACCAAGGGCCAGAGACTACTGCTGTCATCGTCATCATCCAACAATTCTTCCAAAATTGGCACTCAAAGCAAATTACAATTTAAAAGATGAAAAACATACAAAAAGGGATCATTACAACAGATTTAAACCATCCACAGTATTAAAAACAATTCAAACCTCCCATTCAAAGAATAAAATACAATTGGAAAGGTTAAAAACTATTAACAACAGTTTGGTTTAAAACAATACAGCACCCCGCAGCCTGTCCTTTAAAAACCTTCTCCTTTAAAAGCCTGCTGCCAGTTGCTGAATGTCAATTAGGAAGGACTGCCTGCCTCCCCCATATTCTTTTCCTTTGCCAGAGTGGTTTGTGGTCAGCACAATCTGATGGGATTTCCATTCATGCAAAAGTCTAATCCCCACCAGCTACGTCTCTCGACTCTCAAAGTAAACCGGCTTTGCTTCCCTTTAAGATGAGCTCGAGATTGCTGACTCTGCTCACAACAGTTCCAAGAAGGCAGGCGGATAATGCTTAATCTGTTAAATTCAGGGCTGTGTGCATCACAAACTTGGCGGTAGGAACTTCAGCTGTCTCCTCCTTCTCTCGTCGTAAGTCATAAGTACAGGTAATACCTGATCTGTACTTCTTCAGCAGTTGCCTTCAGAACAAGGTCAGCATAACGTTAGGCAAAATGAAGCCATCACCTCAGATGACAGAGGATGGTGATATAGAGGGGGGAATATCTTCCAGTCTAAATCCAATTGTTAGCCCTCACTGCAATAGCCCACAATGAATTAATAGAACTTATGCAAGTTTTGAGTTTTGATCTTAGGAGCTAAACTTGGGGGCTCTCCAGACTGCTCTCGAGGGGTGGCATGCAGCCTCCCCTTTACTGCCCGAATTGCCACTGCCCCAATCCAACCTCTAGAGAGCACAAAAAGGAGCCACATAATGCACCTTCGAAGGGGTGCCATAGCCATGGCAGCAATACTTTATGACGCCACTTTGGTGCTGCATTGTGTGGATATAGCGCCAGAGGTGCGTCATGATGGCACACACCGTGTGCACCGGCATGCACCAAAATGTCACCACGGAGGAGGAGTTAGGAAATCCAGCATGAGGACACTGCACCCTGACTCCGTCCACAGGCCAGCACAAAGTGCCAGTCTGTATAGGCCCAGAGTTAGCCTTGGTTAGTACCTGGACGGGAGATGCCAAAGAATACCAGATGCTATGGGCTATATTTCAGAAGTAGATAGAAAAACCACTTCTGAAGATTTCTTGCTTAAGAAAACCCTATGAAATGCATGGGGTTGCCATTAAGTTGGCAGGTAACTTGAAGGCATATACATACATGTGTATTCCTCACAACAAATAAATTCCTTCTTCTTTACCTTGCTTGGTCCATACACGTCTCATAACCTGGTTAGAGATCATTACGAACAGAGCCTTGAGTTAAACAGCCCCAATCTTATGGCGTATCCTTTCAACTCATATTAACATATGCCTATACTACTCCCTGACTGGACTTTGCTGAAGATTTTTAAAGCACTTTATTGCATGAGAGAAAGGCCAAAACAGATCAGGAGAGTAGCGGCTTTCTCTGTGCCTCTGTGCAAGCTGTTAAAGCACTTCCATTCTCTTCCCAACGGAGTCGGTTGTAAAAGTGTGCCTTTTGTTGCATTGGAAAAATCCATTTGGCAAAAGGCACTCTTTTATGACCATCTCCCTCAGGAAGGAGAACAGAAGTGCAAGGAAAAACTCACTATTGTCCCAATCCATTTCAGCTTTCGTTTCTCATGCGCTAAGGCTCCATGACAAGTATTCACTGATAAACAAATCCCAGACAGAGTTTTATTAACGTATTTGGGTTTTTTAAAAGAGTCTTTTGGTTTTGGTTGTTTCAGTTTAATGTATACTACTCCGAAATGTCTGACTGTGGAAGTTTATAAAATCTACAAATAAAATTGTATTTTGGATTTTGTTTATAAGAAGCACTTGTAAGCAAATGGGCAGAGCACTGTTGGATGCTTCCAGGTCTGTTTGACTGGAACAGTAGCGAGAAACACTTTTATATTCAAAACATAATTAATAGTCTCAGAATTGGTGGCGAAAATAATTGAGGTGCAACTAGACAAAACTGGAGTAGCAGCTTTTACGAAACATCAAGATGGGTGTGTATTTTCTGTCAACATTACATCCTGGAAATCAAAAGCCATTCAACATGACAACAGAAATGCTGGTGAAGGATATTAAAACCAAGCTTGAAAAAATTACATCTTATATTCACTGTTGCATACTGAGAGAAAAAAATGTGGTTCTCATTTTAGGGGGTCACCAAAACAAAAATGACTAAAGTTAAGTGTGGTTAGTTTGATAAAAGATGCTACATAGATTTATTTGTAAGGCTCCTCTAGAGAACTGTAATGAAAATTTAGGTTCCCCTGCCCACCTGTCTCCTTGCCTACCTTGCTCTCCTCACTCTCTATCACAACACAAAAACTACCCGCTCCACCTTCTCTATTCCAGGTGGAAGTCCCATCTCAGACTAGCCTCTGGCTGCCACAGCCCTGAAGGTGGGCATTGTTCCTCTGCCTGTAAAGCCAACTGACCAAGGCAGCTGGAGACCATAGGTTAAAAACCACTGTGGTAAACAAAGTGCTGTAATTGTACGGTGTGGATACAAGGATAGACTAACTTACAAGTTTCATTTGAGCAAGACATCCCTGAACACGTTCTTACAACATGTTCTTGATGGCAGGATTCAGTCACCAAAACAGTTCCTGCACGCATGTATAGAATACTTCTTAGCACAGAGGAACCACAGCCAGAAGAAGCACCTTTGAGCAAAGCTTCAAAGCCTTTGAGTTCCAGGAAGGATTAAGCCTTGGGAGGAGATGTAAGTCAGTGGACTAGCCTGCTCTTTACATGTTGATGGCCCTTGGTTCAGTCATTGTTTTATTCAATTATAACCTGAAACCCTGAAGATCTCTTGCTTGTCATTGTAGAGAAAAGGTGCAATTCACCCTCCAGATGTTGTTGGACTACAACTCCCATCAAGCCTAACCAGATGTTGCTGGACCACAGCTCCCATCAACCCTAGTAGTTAGACATACTACGCATTACAGTCCAACATCTAGAGAGTCACGTATTACCCTCCCCAAGCATAGAGACAGCATCAAGACAGAAGAACAACAACAACAATATGAGGTCCCAACATCCAATATTAATAACCTCCTTCTACAAATTAAACACT